>NW_026575264.1:0-70000 GCF_028641065.1 Leucoraja erinaceus | reverse complement strand
GTCCATTAGAGGTGCAAGATGCAAAATTAAAAGCTTTGTTCCCTTGACTGTGATTTGCTATTCACATCAGCCTGAATTTACTAAGTAGTTTTCTCATTTGATTATCCCTCATTTCTAGAAAATATATTCCTCAATTGCCCGCAGTTCCCGGGTGACGCAAGTCTTTCTGCCTTTCTGTAGTAAATGTTTCCCAGAAATTAATTAGGGCACATCGCTGCTTTCTTTAAAACCACTCAGCAAAAGCATGCGCTGTGAATCGCTGAATGCAGCCTCTGATTGCAATCACGCCACACAGCCACTTCACTTCCTAATTGAGGCTGAGAAAAATGTACATCTTTCTGTTGACTTTTTTGATGCCGGTCCCAGAATATAATGTGTTATGCCCCTGTCCCACTTAGGAAACCTGAACGGAAACCTCAGGAGACTTTGCGCCCCACCCAAGGTTTCCGTGCGGTTCCCGGAGGTTTTTGTCAGTCTCCCTACCTGCTTCCACTACCTGCAACCTCCGGCAACCACCTGCAACCTCCGGCAACCTCCGGGAACCGCTCGGAAACCTTGGTTGGGGCGCAAAGTCTCCAGAGGTTTCCGTTCAGGTTTCCTAAGTGGGACAGGGGCATCACATTTCATCCTACACGCCGCAAGAACGACTGTGAATTGCCTTCGAGCATCATACACAGGTACATGCCTCTCCTGGATTCAATAGGTTTAGAGAGATACAGTGCGGAAACCGGCCCTTCGGCCCACCGAGTCCGCACTGACCAGTGATCCCTGCACATTGACACTATCCCACTCACACTAGGTCTCAAGGCTATATGTGATAGAAGCAGAATTAGGCCATTCGGCCCATCAAGTCTACTCCGCCATTCAATCATGGCTGATCTATCTCTCCCTCATAACCCCATTCTCCTGCCTTCTCCCCATAACCCCTGACACCCGTACAAATCAAGAATCTATCTATCTCTGCTTTAAACATATCCACTGACTTGTGGCCTCCACAGATTCACCACCCTCTGACTAAAGAAATTCCTCCTCATCTCCTTCCTAAAAGAACGTCCTTTAATTCTGAGGCTGTGACCTCTAGGCCTAGACTCTCCCACTAGTGGAAACATCCTCTCCACATCCACTCTATCCAAGCCTTTCACTATTCTGTAATGTTTCAATGAGGCCCCCCCCTCATTCTTCTAAACTCCAGCGAGTACAGGCCCAGTGCCGTCAAACGCTCATCATATGTTAACCCACTCATTCCTGGGATCATTCTTGTAAACCAGGGACAATTTACAATTTATACCGAAGCCAATTAACCTACAAACCTGCACGTCTTTGGAGTGTGGGAGGCAACCGGAGCAACAGGAGAAAACCCACGCAGGTCACGGGGAGAACGTGCAAACTCCAGACAGACAGCACCCGTAGTCGGGATCGAACCTGGGACTCTGGCGCCTTGAGTCAGCAACTCTACCGCTGCGCCACCGTGCCACTGATGGACAATGGACAACTGATGGAGTGGGGGGGGGCGGGGAGAAAGTGGGCAAACAGAGGTGGAGGCAGTGCAGCTGGGATATGTTGGCCGGTGTGGGCAAGTTGGGCCGAAGGGCCAGTTTCCACACTGTATCACTCTATGACTCTACAATAAGGGTCCCACCCCAAAACATCACCTATCCATGTTCCCCACAGATGCTGCCTGACCTGCTGAGTTACTCCAGCACTCTGTGAAACGTCACCTATCCATGTTCTCCACAGATGCTGCCTGACCCGCTGAGTTACTCCAGCACTCTGTGAAACGTCATCTATCCATGTTCTCCACAGATGCTGCCTGACCCGCTGAGTTACTCCAGCACTCTGTGTCTTTCCAAAGCTATCTTGTTCTAAAAAGTCCAGTAATTGATCAGAACCTCAGACGTCATCCTATAGAGCCCGCTATTTAAGCAGCTGGAACAGCTGGATTTTTGTCTGGGACACAGTTCCTTCCTTGGTAGAGCTGCTGTTTGCTTTTCCATGACACAGCTCAGAAAAAAACTCTATTTCCAATTAAATAAAAATAAGATCTGCTTTGCAGGGGGTGATGTACACCAGGGCTGCAAAACATCTGCTGCTCATCATATACTGGCCAGTCCTGCACTGTAGATTGACACAGAGTGCTGGAGTAACTCAGCCGGTCAGGCAGCATCTGTGGAGAACATGGATAGGTGACGTTTCACAGAGTGCTGGAGTAACTCAGCGGGTCAGGCAGCATCTGTGGAGAACATGGATAGGTGACGTTTCACAGAGTGCTGGAGTAACTCAGCGGGTCAGGCAGCATCTGTGGAGAACATGGATAGGTGACGTTTCACAGAGTGCTGGAGTAACTCAGCGGGTCAGGCAGCATCTGTGGAGAACATGGATAGGTGACGTTTCACAGAGTGCTGGAGTAACTCAGCGGGTCAGGCAGCATCTGTGGAGAACATGGATAGGTGACGTTTCACAGAGTGCTGGAGTAACTCAGCGGGTCAGGCAGCATCTGTGGAGAACATGGATAGGTGACGTTTCACAGAGTGCTGGAGTAACTCAGCGGGTCAGGCAGCATCTGTGGAGAACATGGATAGGTGACGTTTCACAGAGTGCTGGATTAACTCTGTGGCAATTAATTCTACAGATTCACCACCTTCTGACTAAAGAACTTCCTTTTCATCTCCTTTTGTAAAAGTACATCCTTTTATTCTGAAGCTATGCCCTCTAGTCCTAGACTCTCCCACTAGTGGAAACATCCTCTCCACTCCCACTCCATCCATGCCAAGTATTAGTGACGTGTACATCACAGAACAGGCCCTATCCATGTATCTGTCCTCCTCTGTGCCACCTCTTCCTTTCTTCCCCCCCCCCCTCACCCCCACATCAGTCTGACAAAGTGTCTCGACCCGAAACGTCACCTATTCCTTCGCTCCATAGATGCTGCCCCACCCGCTGAGTTTTTCCAGCATTTTTGTCTACCTTAAATATCTTTTAAAT
Organism: Leucoraja erinaceus; assembly: GCF_028641065.1. Lineage (NCBI taxonomy): Eukaryota > Metazoa > Chordata > Chondrichthyes > Rajiformes > Rajidae > Leucoraja > Leucoraja erinaceus. The sequence goes on along the minus strand of NW_026575264.1, from coordinate 67,018 downwards.
GTTGTTATATAACCTGCCTCAACTTACACCCCGGGGATCTTGTTCCATACACACACCATCCTCTGAGTGAAAAAGTTGCTCCTCAGATTCCTATTAAATCTTTCCCTTCTAACCCTAATCCTATGTCATCTGGTTCGTGTTTCTCCTACTCCGGGCAAGAGACTCTGTACGTCTACCCTCCACAATCCAAGTGATTGTCGTGTTTGAGATTACATGGATAGGACAGGTTTAGAGGGATATGGGCAGATGGGACTAATGTAGATAGGGTAGATAGGGTACTGTAGAGAGTACAGAGGAGATTTACTAGAATGTTGCCTGGGTTTCAGCAACTAAGTTACAGAGAAAGGTTGAACAAGTTAGGGCTTTATTCTTAAAGACTTGATAGAGGTCTTTAAAATGATGAGAGGGATAGACAGAGTTGACGTGGATCAGCTTTTCCCACTGAGAGTAGGGAAGATTCAAACAAGGGGACATGACTTGAGAATTAAGGGACAGAAGTTTAGGGGTAACATGAGGGGGAACTTCTTTACTCAGAGAGTGTGGCTGTGTGGAATGAGCTTCCAGTGAAGGTGGTGGAGGCAGGTTCGTTTTTATCATTTAAAAATAAATTGGATAGTTATATGGACGGGAAAGGAATGGAGGGTTATGGTCTGAGCACAGGTATATGGGACTAGGGGAGAATACGTGTTCGGCACGGACTAGAAGGGTCGAGATGGCCTGTTTCCGTGCTGTAATTGTTATATGGTTATATGGTATGTGGGTCGGTGTGGGCAAGTTGGGCCGAAGAGCCTATTTCCATGCTGTATGGTTATAACTCTATGAATATTATCATGCATAAAGGGCCTGTCCCACTTGGATGACCTAATCCACGAGTTTAGAAGACATATAGACGAGTTGAAAAAAATGTCACGGTTGTAATGACTCGCCAAAGTAAAAGACCTCCTGCGACTATGTCTACGACCTCCTACAACGAGCTTCACAACCTACTATGACCTACCTACAAGTAAAAAGTATCGATTTTTTCCATGCCGACCTTTTTTTGCTCGTGGACATTTTTTTATCAGGTTGGAAAAAACGCCGCGACCTACTTAAGGCCACGAGTGTGCGGAGACCACTCACGACCATGAGGAAGAGTTACGAAGACCTCCTAAGACCTCGTGTCGACCATGCTGTGAGTATGAGTCAAGGGCAAACTCGGCAGAGGTCGCCAATTAGGTCGTACAAGTGGGACAGGGGCTTAAGTGTATAATGGTAGTTTAGATACCACATTCACAGTGGTTTTCTCAGTTGCGTGCTTATCCGTGTGTTGAAGCACAAGTATACAAGTATAGAAGCTGGCAGGTCAGGTCACAGGTGTATAAGATGTTGGTGAGGCCTCATTTAGAGTATTGCGTTCAGTTCTGAGAACCATCCCACCATGACGGAATCAGGGGATATGGGGAGAAGGCAGGAACAGGGTACTGATTTTGGATGATCAGCCATGATCACATTGAATGGCGGTGCTGGCTCAAAGGGCCGAATGGCCTACACCTGCTATTTTCTATGTTTCTATTTTGGAAAGGTTACATAGAAGATTTTGAAACATTGAAACAGTGAAAATAGGTGCAGGAGGAGGCCATTCGGCCCTTCGAGCCTGCACCGCCATTCATTGTGATCATGGCTGATCGTCCCCTATCAATAACCCGTGCCTGCCTTCTCCCCATATCCCTTGATTCCACTAGCCCCAATCTATAAGAGCTCAATCTAACTCTCTCTTAAATTCATCCAGTGAATTGGCCTCCACTGCCTTCTGTGGCAGAGAATTCAACAGATTCACAACTCTCTGGGTGAAAACGTTTTTTCTCATCTCAGTCTTAAATGGCCTCCCCTTTATTCTTAGACTGTGGCCCCTGGTTCTGGACGCCCAACATTGGGAACATTTTTCCTGCATCTAGCTTGTCCTGTCCTTTTATAATTTTATATGTTTCTATGAGACGCCCCCTCATCCTTCTAAACACCAGTGAATACAAGCCTAGTCTTTTCAATCTTTCCTCATATGACAGTCCCGCCATCCCAGGGATCAATCTCGTGAGCCTACGTTGCACTGCCTCAATCACAAGGATGTCCTTCCTCAAATTAGGAGACCAAAACTGCACACAATACTCCACACAATACATTTACGAGGATGTTGCCAGGATTTGAGGGTGTGGGCTACAGGGAGAGGTTGAGTAGGCTGGGTCTCTATTCCCTGGAGTGCAGGAGGATGAGGGGTGATCTTATAGAGGTGTACAAAATGATGTGAAGAATAGATCGGGTAGATGCACAGACTCTCTTGCCCAGAGTAGGGGAATCGAGGGTAACTGAGGGTCCCTACGCACACTTGGGGACAATTTTACATTTATACAGAAGCCAATTAATCTACAAACCTGCACGTCTTTGGAGTGCGGGAAGAAACCGGAGCACCCGGAGAAAACCCACGCAGGTCAACAGACAATAGACAATAGGTGCAGGAGTAGGCCATTCGGCCCTTCGACCCAGCACCGCCATTCAATGTGATCATGGCTGATCATCCCCAATCAGTACCCCGTTCCTGCCTTCTCCCCATATCCCCTGACTCCGCTATCTTTAAGAGCCCTATCTAGCTCTCTCTTGAAAGCATCCAGAGAACCGGCCTCCACCGCCCTCTGAGGCAGAGAATTCCACAGACTCACCACTCTCTGTGTGAAAAAGTGTTTCCTCGTCTGCGTTCTAAATGGCTTACCCCTTATTCTTAAACTGTGTGGCCCCTGGTTCTGGACTCCCCCAACTTCGGGAACATGTTTCCTGCCTCTAGCGTGTCCAAGCCCTTAATAATCTTATATGTTCTAATGAGATATCCTCTCACCCTTCTAAACTCCAGAGTGTACAAGCCCAGCTGCTCCATTCTCTCAGCATATGTCAGTCCCGCCATCCCGGGAATTAACCTTGTAACCAAGCCCTTAATAATCTTATATGTTTCACGGGGAGAACGTACAGACGGCACCTGTAGTCGGGATGGAACCCGGGCCTCTTGGCGCTGTGAGGCAGCAACTCTACCGCTGCGCCACCGTGCCGCATAATAGCTTTGATAGATGTGAGCTGAAGCTGATCCAAGGCCTGCCCATCGTTCTCCCACCCGCTCCCTCGCTCCACAATTACAATTGTTCCGTTGACGGGCAGCAAGGAGAGACAAGTTGTAATTTGAATCCCCGTGTGTAGCCCTGCTCTCCACTCACACACTTGGTTCACGGCTCCAAGAAGTTGTCAAGCAGACGTTCCTTTCAGTAAACGCTTGGAAGTGGCGTAAGAGAGGAGCGCGTACATGTTGGTGTCTGTGGCAGACATCCCTGCCCACAGGCATGGGAACAACACAGGGGGAGACGGGACACAATGCACACCAAATCACTGGGTACATTGACACGTATAATTGCCCAATCCCCTTCCTTTCCTTTCCCTTTTCATCCATATCTATTCCTTTGTTCTAAACATTTCTAAAGGCAGCTTCAGACACGACCTTAAACACAGAATGGGTTTGTGCGCAGGGCTCAGCATTGTTCCCAGTGAATTTCCTTCAATGAGAAGCATAAAGTCACTTGCAGGGCGTTTATTTCCTCTCCACGGAGAGTAAAAGGGAATGGCACGGTGGTGCACCGGTAGAGCTACTGCCCTACAGCGCCAGAGACCCGGGTTCTCCGGTTACAATAGACAACAGACAATAGGTGCAGGAGTAGGCCATCGGACCTTTGAGCCAGCACCGCCATTCAATATGATCATGGCTGATCATCCCCAATCAGTTCCTGCCTTCTCCCCTGATTCCACTATCTTTAAGAGCCCTATCTAGCTCTCTTGAAAGCATCCAGAGAACCGGCCTCCACCGTCCTCCGAGGCAGAGAATTCCACAGACTCACCACGATCTGCGAGAAAAAGTTCCTTGTCTCCATTCTAAATGGCCACAGAATAAGGGGTAAGCCATTTAGAATGGAGACGAGGAAACACTTTTTCCACACAGAGTTGTGAGTCTGGAATTCTCTGCCTCAGAGGGCGGTGGAGGCCGGTTCTCTGGATGCTTTCAAGAGAGAGCTAGATAGGGCTCTTAAAGATAGCGGAGCCAGGGGATATGGGGAGAAGGCAGGAACGGGGTACTGATTGGGGATGATCAGCCATGATCACATTGAATGGTGGTGCTGGCTCAAAGGGCTGAATGGCCTACTTATCTATCTATCTATCTATCTATCTATCTATCTATCTATCTATCTATCTCAGAACTGAACAAGGAGGAGGACACAAATGCAGGCTCAGACACAGGGCAGATCAGTCTTCAGAGTTTAATCGGTCCAAGTCGGTACACAGGTAAGCAAAACAGAGGCAACAGTACAATCTAGGAGCAGGCAAAAAACAGAGGTCGAAAAACAGGCAATAGTCGAGGTCACAAGATTTCTAGAGCTGGAATGAGGTGATACCAAGTAGCATACACAACGAACTGGCAATGAGAACTAAAACACAAAGGGCTTAAATACAGACTAGCAGGGGATAACGAGACACAGGTGAAACACATCAGGGCGGGGCCAATAATCACATGAGGGTAAACGACCTGACAGGAAATGGGACCTGAAACAAGAGGAGATGTGAGACACCAAAATAAAACAAGAATGCACACTCTAATACTAAAAAACAATAAGAAACAGAAACTAGATCAAACCCGAGACCTGACAGTACCCCCCCCTCCACGGCCGGCTCCTGACGGCCCAGGATCTTCAGGATGTTGGCGCCGATATTCCCTGATAAGTTCAGGGTCGCATATGTTGCGAGCCGGCACCCAAGACCGCTCCTCAGGTCCATAACCCTCCCAATCCACAAGATACTGACAACCACAACCACGCCGGCGCATCCCCAGCAACCGGCTGACTGTAAACACCGGACCCCCATCAAGGAACCGGGGGGGCGGAGGGGGTGTGGAGGCAGGGACCAGAAGACTCTCCTTAAATGGCTTCAGTCGGGAGACATAGAAAGTAGGGTGGACCCTCATGGCACGGGGGAGTTTGAGACGAACCGCCACAGGATTGATCACCTTCGATATGGGGAAAGGATCAACAAAACGGGGAGCCAGTTTCCGGGATTCCACCCTCAGAGGTAAGTCTCGAGTGGAGAGCCACATCTTTTGGCCAGGCGAGTATACTGGAGCCGGCGTTCTTCCACGATCAGCCATCCTCTTGTAACGCGTAGAACTGCGCAACAGCATCTGACGAGCCCCATTCCAAACCTTGTGACAGCGACGGATGAGAGCCTGAGTGGAGGGCACACTGGACTCCTTCTCCACAGCAGGGAACAATGGCGGTTGATAACCATAGGCACACTGGAATGGAGAGAGACCAGAGGAGGAGCAAGGAAGTGTGTTGTGTGCATACTCCACCCAAATAAGGTGTTTGCTCCAAGTTGAAGGGTTCTGTGCCACCAAGCACCGTAGTCCTGTCTCCAATTCCTGGTTAAGGCGTTCAGTCTGTCCATTGGATTCCGGGTGATAACCAGATGTAAGGCTGACCGTGTCATCCAACAGAGAACAAAACTCCTTCCAAAACCTGGACACGAACTGAGGCCCCCGGTCAGACACAATGTCCCTGGGAAATCCATGAATTCGAAAAACATGAGACAGCATGACCTCTGCCGTTTTCTTGGCGGAGGGAAGCTTGTGCAACGGAATGAAATGGACCATCTTAGAAAATCTCTCCACTACAGTCACGACTGTGCTGTTGCCTTCAGAAGAGGGCAAGCCCGTAACAAAGTCCATGGAGATGTCTGACCAGGGGCATGAGGGGACAGGCAGCGGATTCAGGAGGCCAAAGGCGGCCCGACGTGAGGTCTTGTTCCGAGCACAAATACTGCAGGCGGCGACGTACTCCTTAATCCCCCTCTCCATGGAAGGCCACCAAAACCTTTGTTTGGCCACAAACAGGGTTCGGCGGACACCGGGATGACAGGAGATCTGAGACGTATGAGCCCAGTGAATCACCTGTGAACGAAGAGACTCGGGAACAAACAGACGATTAGAAGGACACCCTAGCGGAGACTGAACACCAGCAGTTGCCTCGGAAACTCTCTTCTCAATCTCCCAAGTAACTGCTCCAACAAAACAGGAAGCAGGCAGAATGGGAGTTGAAACCTTAGGGGCCGGGTCAGGATCAAACTGTCTGGAGAGAGCATTAGGTTTGCCATTCTTGGCACCTGGGCGGTAAGACAGTACAAAATCAAATCGATTAAAGAAGAGAGCCACCTTGCTTGGCGCGAGTTGAGGCGTTTGGCTGACTTGATGTATTCCAGGTTCTTGTGGTCTGTCCAAACTAGAAACGGCTGCTCTGTGCCCTCCAACCAGTGTCTCCATTCCTCCAAGGCTGTTTTAACCGCTAACAGTTCACGGTTACCCACATGGTAATTTCTCTCAGCAGGAGAAAGCTTTCTTGAGAGGAGAGCGCAGGGATGTAATCGACCATCTGTGGGGGATTTCTGGGAGAGTACGGCCCCGATGCCCACACCCGAGGCGTCCACTTCAACCACGAACTGGAGTGACGGGTCAGGGTGAACCAGGATGGGGGCTGAGGAGAAGCTCCTCTTGAGTCTCATAAATGCAGTTTCTGCTTGAGGGGACCAAGAGAAAGGCACGTGGGGTGAGGTAAGAGCATGGAGTGGTGCAGCAGTGACACTAAAGTTCCGGATAAACTTCCTATAAAAATTAGCAAACCCAAGGAACCCCTGAAGTCGCTTACGACTGGAGGGTGTAGGCCAGTTGGCCACAGCACTGACCTTGCACGGGTCCATCTGTATACCAGCAGGTGATACAAAATAACCAAGGAATTGAACAGTGTTAACATGAAATTCACATTTCTCAGCTTTCACAAACAGATCATTCAGGAGCAAACGTTCCAGCACCTGGTGTACATGCTGCACATGGGAAGTCTCGTCTGGAGAAAAGATCAAAATGTCATCAAGGTACACAAACACAAATCTGTTCAGCATGTCCCGTAATACATCATTAACCATTCCTTGAAAAACTGCTGGAGCATTAGTAAGACCAAACGGCATGACCAGATATTCATAATGACCACAGGGTGTGTTAAACGCAGTTTTCCATTCATCCCCCTCCCTTATCCTCACCAGATGATAAGCATTTCTAAGATCTAACTTGGTGAATACCTTAGCGTCTTTTAACAGTTCAAATGCAGAGGAGATAAGAGGAAGAGGGTACCTGTTTTTAACAGAAATGTCATTGAGTCCTCTGTAGTCAATGCAGGGCCGAAGTGTACCATCCTTCTTATCCACAAAGAAGAATCCAGCTCCTGCAGGTGAAGAGGAAGGTCTGATGATCCCAGCAGCAAGGGCATCGTCAATGTATTTTTCCATGGCGAGCCGCTCAGGTGAAGACAATGAATAGAGACGACCCTTAGGAGGCGCTGTACCTGGCAGAAGGTCGATGCAGCAGTCGTACGGTCTATGCGGCGGAAGAGATGTGGCCTTGGCCTTGTTGAACACCTCCTTTAAGTCCAGATAACACGAGGGAACCTTGGAGATATCTGGAAAATCCTCCTCCCTTGAACGGGAAGGCTGCCGGAGGGTGGTCCTGGAAGATCCCAGCAAACTGCTCCTTGACGGATCCTTCATAGACGCAGGTGAAGAATCATGCAGATAGATGAGTTTACAGTTATTCCCCCAAGAAATTATTTCCCCAGTACCCCAGTTCATGTGAGGATTATAATAAGACAACAAAGGGAGCCCCAACACCAGAGGATGAAGAGGACAGTCGAGGAGATGAAAACTGATGGTCTCAAGGTGATTACCTGCCACGATGAGTTGAACAGGTTGAGTTCGGTGAATTACCCTGTACAGTAGGCGCCCATCCAGTGCACTAGCCTCCAGAGGATCTTGAAGCTGTTCACGTTCCAGCTCCAATTCATCAGCCAAGCGAATGTCCATGAAGTTCTCATCTGCCCCAGAATCAACCAAAGCCTGCAGGGAGTGCCACTGGGAATGCACCAACAATTGTACCGTCGTGAGTTGACGAGAGGAACGGCCCATAGGAGTGGTACAACTCACCAATGTCCTCTCTTTCATTGGTGAGCCTTGTCTTTTACTGAACAGCTGTTCAACAAATGTCCCAGTTCACCACAGTAAAAACACCTCCCCTCCCTTAGGCGGCGCTGCCGTTCCTCCGGGCTGAGTTTGGCTCGTCCCACCTGCATGGGCTCCTCTGAAGAGACAGGTGGCGCTGTAGGCTGACTGGACCGGCCGAGAGGGAACAAGTCCCGACCGGAAGGTGAAGGGCGACGCTGCCGCCACGGCTGGGAGGAGGAGCGAACTGCTGCCGATCTCCGCTCTCGCTCTATTTCTCTGAGTCTAGCGTCAATCTGGACAGCCAGGGAAATCATAGACTCGAAGTCGGAAGGCAGTGTTAGTGGAACCAATTGATCTTTGATAGCTTCAGACAATCCATTGCGAAAAGCATCCAACAAAGCAGCCTCATTCCATCCACTCTTAGCAGCAACAGTTCGAAAGTCAATAGCAAAATCCATAACTGCGATTACCTTGTTTCATGGAGACCAGGTTCTGTGAAGCCTCTCGGCCAGGATTGGAGTGATCAAACGTGCGGGACAGAGCTTCCATGAACAGGACTGACATCAGGCAAACAGGAGAATTCTGAGACCATTCCACCGTGGCCCAATCCTCCGCTCTGCCCGACAGGTGCGTGATGATAAAGGCTACCCTTGAGCGTTCTGATGGAAAGGAAGCCGCTTGAAGTTCGAAATGAAGTCCACACTGAATCAAAAAAGGTCTACACGTCTCCAATTACCCTAAAAAGTGTTCCGGTCTTGCCAGGTGGACGAATGGAGATGCTGCAGCAGCCGTGGCCCTCGGAGCTCCTGGAGACCCAGACAAGGAAACAGACTCGGCAGGCACGGGAGCTGCAGCAGGAAACAAAGAATTCAGCCGAGTAACCAGGTGTTCAAACCGAAAACTTAAAGTGTTCACCTGTGAACCGATGTCCGCCTGGAACCCCTGCTGACGCTCGCCAAGGTCCCGGAACCCGGTGACGATCGAAGTGAGTTGACCCTCATAATGCGAGATGTGCTCCTCTTGCTTCTGGAGTGCTGCACGAAAAGGATCAGAGCCCGCTGAGTCCATTGTTGGCCAGTTCGTAATATCAGAACTGAACAAGGAGGAGGACACAAATGCAGGCTCAGACACAGGGCAGATCAGTCTTCAGAGTTTAATCGGTCCAAGTCCGTACACAGGTAAGCAAAACAGAGGCAACAGTACAATCTAGGAGCAGGCAAAAAACAGAGGTCGAAAAACAGGCAATGGTCGAGGTCACACGATTTCTAGAGCTGGACCGAGGTGATACCAAGTATCATACACAACGAACTGGCAATGAGAACTAAAACACAAAGGGCTTAAATACAGACTAGCAGGGGATAACGAGACACAGGTGAAACACATCAGGGCGGGGCCAATAATCACATGAGGGTAAACGACCTGACAGGAAATGGGACCTGAAAGAAGAGGAGATGCGAGACACCAAAATAAAACAAGAATGCACACTCTAATACTAAAAAACAATAAGAAACAGAAACTAGATCAAACCGAGACTAGATCAAACCTGACACTAATAGCTTGCACATCAGATGCTACTTGTGTCCATGAAAGTCTGGAAGTTTCTCTCTTCCCAATTATGTAGTGAGAAATATTGGCACCGCTATCTTGAGAAGGTGGATTCCAAGCCAGGTAGCACTTTTCTGCAGTAACACCGGAAACCTTCAAACCACATCGGGTGGGCCGGGCCTATCAAGAACCTTAACAGTTATAGGAATAGATTTCTCTCCACCTACGTTACTGAGCTTAAGTATGTAATGTCCTCCATCAGTTCGTATACAATCCTTGACAGTAAGACTAGTTCTTTGAATGCTGGATTTAATCTCCATTCTTGCAACATTTATATCAATATCTTTGCCATCTTTGATCCATGCTACATCACCATATAACAACCATATAACCATATAACAATTACAGCACGGAAACAGGCCATCTCGGCCCTACAAGTCCATGCCGAACAACTTTTTTCCCTTAGTCCCACCTGCCTGCACTCATATCATAACCCTCCATTCCCTTCTCATCCATATGCCTATCCAATTTGACATCAGGGATAGGTTTACCATGGATGTCAGCATCCAATACAAAGGTGTCTCCTGCATTAACAATAATTATATCTTTGTACTTGGGGTCCATGGAAACCCTTGGAGCTTCAATTTCATCTCTCGCTGTAATTGGTCCAGAGCTTTCAGATGGTTCACTGAAAATACCAGCTGCATTTCTCGCAAGTACTCTAAATTCATATCTTGCATCTTCAGTTAATCCAGTAACTGTAAATTCAGTTTCAATAATGTTTGTAAAACTAGCTTTTATCCAGCGACCATCAGGAAGATCTTTCTTTTCAATAACATACCCAGTAATTTTGCTTCCACCATCATATTGAGGCTTTTTCCATTGTAGAGTAACATAATTTCTTGTGATGACAACTCCCTCAGGACAGCCAGGTGGATCACAAGGATCACGTGCTACATAACATTCGGACACCTTGCTAAGTTTACCAATGCCAACAATATTCTCTGCAGACACTCTGAATTCATATTCAATACCTTCTTCCAGGTTATTACACTTGTATTGTGTATCCTGAAGAATGGTCTTGTTTAATTTTGTCCAGAGAATACTGTTTCTTTCTTTGCGTTCAAGGTGGTAACCTAATATTTTACTTCCACCATCAATCACTGGTTCATTCCATTGCACGTACATATTGTCTTTTGTGGCAGATGACACAAATGGAGTTCCTGGTGGTCCGGGTAGTTTGTACGGGTACTGTGCTATTACTGCTGTAGAATCCAAAGATTAACTATTTCCATATCTATTTTCAGCAAAGATTCTGAATTGATATTCAGATCCTGTGGTAAGTTTAGTGATTTTAATCGTTGTCCGTGCCACAGTTGCAGACACCAGGTTCCATGTAACTGTAGTTGTGTCCCGTTTCTCAACTATGTAATTGTTAATTTGACATCCTCCAGTATATTCAGGTGGATTCCATGATATTACAATGAAATTCGCACTAACTTCATCAAATCTTACAGGTCCAATTGGTGGACCAAGGTTTATCAAGCACGGTAATACCAATTTCTTCTGTTACTGTTCCGCCAGCATTTGTAGCACTTACTGAATACTTCCCATAGTCATCTCTGTGCCTTTCTTTTATAAGAAGGGTTGTAGCTGTTTCTCCATCTTCAACATTAACTCTTGTTGTTTGTTTTAGTGTCTGCCCATCTTTCATCCATACAATCTTGGGCTTTGGACGGCCAATAAATGGAACTTCAATCTTCAGAGTTTCCCCGGCTTGAACACTATATGTGTTGAATAAGAGCCTAAATTCTGGTGCTATACTTTGATCTTTGGCTATCACTGGCACAGCCATCAGTCTAGGGTCACTTTTTCCTTTCTCGTTGAAAGCAATCGCAAGGAACAGATATTCTTGCCCTGAACTGAGACCAGAAACAACTGCATCGCAAGTTTTGGATTGGGTAGCAACACTCCACTTCTCCGATCCTTTAGGTTGCATTTCAACCAAGTATCCCATGATTCTGCTACCTCCATCGTGGTCAGGTTTCTCCCAAATAAGTGACACAGTCTTTTGAGTGACATCGACAAGGGTGATCTTTCCTGGTGGTAAAGGTGGCTCAGAAGCCTTTACAGCATCCACAGTTTCAACAGGTACACCAACACCAAACTCATTTTCTGCCATTACTCGGAAATAATAAATAGCTCCTTCAGCTAGATTCTCAATTTTGAGATTGCATTTACTACATTTAGTGGTTACATTAGCATAGGCTTTTCCAGATGTGGTCTTACTAGAGCCCTATACAACTGCAGAAGAACCTCTCTACTCCTATACTGAAATACTCTTGTTATGAAGGCCGACATTCCATTAGCTTTCTTCACTGCCTGCTGTACCGGCACACCAACTTTCAGTGACTGGTGTACAAGGACACCCAGGTCTCGGTGCACCTCCCCGTTACCTAACCTAACCCCATTGAGATAATAATCTGCCCCCTTGTTTTTGCTGCCAAAATGGGTAACCTCACTTTTATCTATATTATACTGCAACTGCCACACATCTGCCCACTCATTCAACCTGTCCAGGTCAGGTCACCCTGCAACTTCCTAACATCCTCTTCACAGTTCACACTCCCAGCTTTGTGTCATCCGCAAACTTGCTCGTGTTGCTCCTAATTCCCTCTTCCAAATCATTCATATATATGGCAAACAGTTGCGGCCCCAACACCGAGCCTTGCGGCACTCTAGTCGCCACTGCCTGCCATTCTGAAAAGGACCCGTTCACTCCTACTCTTTGTTTCCGGTCTGCCAACCAATTTTCTATCCGAGTCAACCAATACCTTGTGCTCTAATTTTAGTCACCAGTCACCTGTGCGGGACCTTGTCAAATGCTTTCTGAAAGTCTAGGTACACTACATCCACTGGCTCCCCTTCATCCATTTTACTTGTCACATCCTCAAAAAATTCCAGAAGATTAGTCAAGCATGATTTCCCTTTCATAAAGCCATGTTGACTTGGACTAATCCTTTTACTGCTATCCAATTGCCCCATTATTACCTCTTTAATAATTGACTCCAGCATCTTTCCCACCACTGAAGTCAGGCTAACTGGTCTGTAATTCCCCGTTTTCTCTCTCGCTCCTTTCTTGAAAAGTGGGATAACATTAACTATCCTCCAATCCACAGGAACTGATCCTGAATCTATTGAGCATTGGAAAATGATCACCAATGTGTCCACTATCTCCAGAGCCACCTCCCTGAGGACCCTGGGATGCAGTCCATCAGGCCCAGGGGATTTATCATCCTTCAATTCCATTAGCCTACCCAATACTATTTCTCGCTTAATGAAAATTTCTTTGGTCGATGTATGAATAATTCCTGAGATATTATGGTCAACCATCATCAATTTGGTTCAAATGCTTGCATTATTTGACAAAGAATAGATAATTTTCCTGAAACTCTAGAAAATATTATTTTTTCAATGAAAAGGTGTCTAGGTTATTTATCTCAATTCAAGTTATTTTTGCACTGATTAACATGATAACACTCAGAATTCACTGGCTGCAAATACACTTTAAATCATTCTGAGTAATATGATAATGTGTTATATAAACATTCCTTTCTATCTATATCTAGTTTGGTAATTCTTATTATCAAATATTGTTTAACCTACTATTCAATGCATTACATCTGTAATTCAATTTGTATTTATTCCAGGATAAAGTATAAGCATCAATTAATTTAATATGAATAACATATTATATTGAAGTAAATAACATCAACGTTCCTTTCTTGACATTGACTATTCATCTCATGCAGTACTGCCACATTTTCCTACACATAACAGAAGATATCCTCAGGATCCTTTGCCTGGATTGTAATTTCACGTGGTACACTGCATCCTGCATCATTCTGTGATCTTACTCTGAAAGTGTATTCTTTCCCTTCTTGCAGATCATTAATTTGAAATTGCATATTCTTGGATCTCATCAACTCACACCATTTATCCCCTTCAAGCATTTTTTCAACAACATAACTAATAATTCGAGATCCACCATCACTTGTTGGTTTCTTCCACACCAAAGTGCATGATTTATTTGATATAGCTGAAGCTTTCAAGTCTACCACTGGCCCAGGCTCCTCTGCGTTAAGAAAATGTGTTGTTATTAGTAGAAAATTATTGCAGTTTTAAGTTTTCTGTTTAACATTCTGAAAAATAATTATGCTACATCCTGAAGTCATAACTTTTTATTTCTTACCTGAAGCTTTCACAGCATTTTTCGTCTCACATGGTTCACCAATGCCATATTCATTTTCAGCTAGTACTCTGAAGTAGTAATATTTACTCTCTTCCAAGTTGATAACTCTGAAACTTGTCTTGGAACATTCAGTTGCTACAGTTGACCATGCCTTTCTTTCAGCATCTCGTTTCTCTACAATGTAATTTTTTACTGGGCTGCCGCCATCAATAAGAGGAGGATCCCAGGATATAACAGCATGATCTTTAGTTGTTTCCTTAACAATAAGATTAATTGGTGGACCAGGAGTGTCTAATTTAAAAGGTAAAAGTAAGTAAGTAGCTGCCTCATAAAATAAAACAATAACAATCAACTAGCTCTAAATTAATAAAATATTATTTTTATGAAATAATTAATAACTTACCAAGAGCCTTTACAATAATTGTGTATGCCTTTACTCCACTGCTATTTTCTAAAGTTAAAATGTATTTTCCAGCATCGTATCTATTCACATTCTTACAGTATAACATTGTGTCATAATCTGAAATTCTGATATCGAGTTCTTGTCTATCTTTGATGTTGGCATCCATCTTAGCCCAACTAATCTTTGGTGTAGGTCGACCTCTCACAGGCATGTAGATTTGCATTGTGACACCAGCACGGAGAACAAGTACCTTCCTTAAGTCAGCGTCGAGATCTGCTTCAGGAGCTACTGTTCAGAAAAATAAGTAATGAAATCTCTATTACCATATTTAGTATGTGCATCAGTGATGTACATCTAACAGATCACAGAACCAGAGCCATCTGCCTTGCCATCTTATTGCACCATTGAGAACTCTCGTCGTCATAGGGTGGGGAAATAAAGTATTTGAATCTTTTAAAAGCCAAAATAGAATCTTGGTAAGTACGGAACAAGAGATTACAGGGATGGGCAGGAATGTAGAACTGATTTTACGATAAGAGCAGCCATGAACTTATAAATGATGGAAGATACTTGAGAGGCTAAGGGGCCTCCTCCTACTCCTAATTTGTTTTTTTGCTCTGTACCATGCTACTCCCACCCCAACGAACACGTTTCATTATGGTAGGGAATGGTTTTGATAGTTTTCCATCAATCCCTTCCAATAGTTCTTCCTTGTGCAATAACTCTAGTTCCAGGCCCATGAAACAAAAGTGAAAGAAAGTGACATGCAAGAGAGGTGGAGATATTAACTCGGAAACAGGAAGGGATAAGAAACCCAGACAAATTAGAAGAACGGAAGTACAGAATTGTGATTATTCTTTCAGATACTTGTCCATGAATATTTGAAATTATGGTATGAGATTACATTCTGCATTAATTTAGTTGTTTGAAATTGACCAGGGAATCAGCAAAAGGACAGATATCTAATGTGTTGGTTATTTTATGACACATCGTTTAATTTCCTACATATTAATTTTGAAACTTACTCAGTATATCCTTGGCTGTATGTTTTTCAGGCACTTCGCTTGGATCACTGAAACCTATTTTGTTAACTGCGCTTACACGGAACTGGTATTCAGTTCCATCACATAGTCCTGTTGCAGTATAGTTTGTTTCATGGAGAGCCCTTGGAATATTGCATTTTATCCAGTTTTCAGCATCAGCACGTTTAACTTCAACTAGATATCCCAAAATCGGACTGCCACCATCATATGCTGGTTTACTCCATGACAAGCTGACCGTACTACGAGTTGTATCGATGACTTTTGGGAAAGCAGGAGGTCCTGGGGGATCTAAGTGAAAATAATAATTTATATGAAAAAATTGTTAGAAAAGAAAAGAAAAGATCACAATAAAATATACCCATATATAGATATGATTATATATCTGCTTATATTGAGGATCAAAAGCAATTGCTGATTTAGAAGGTTCACTGGGTTTGCCTGGTCCAGCTTAATTCAAAGCAATAACTCTGTATTCATACTCAGTTCCTTCCTGAAGTCCTGTAGCTTTTAACAGTTCTTTCCAATACTGGCCTCCTATTGACTTTTGACCAGCTTACAGCACTTGCCTCACGTTTCTCCAGTAAATATCCAGTCACAGGAGAGCCACCATCGTCTGATGGTGCTTTCCAGCTAACAGTCATATGATCTTTGGTGATGTTGCTAATTACTGGAGGATCACATGGCCCAGGTACATCTACAAAGAATACACAGTATGCATTAGATATATTTTAAGTATTAATAAATTCAAAATAAAAATAGCTACAAAGCCAACATTTTAAATTTACCATATGGATTCTTGGCAACAACTGAATTTGTCATTATTGCGTCACCAATGCCATACTTGTTTTCAGCACTGACACGGAATTGTTATTCATGTCCTTCAATCAGCTTTTCTACACCACACTTTGTAAGTTGTACATTAGCAGTAACTTGAGCCCAATTAGGACGGCTTGTCTCACGTTTGTCAACAATGTAGTTTGTAATCTAAGCACCACCATCTTCGAGAGGAGGTTCCCAACTCAATATAACACGATCTGAATATACATTGCCAATCTTGATAGAAACTGGTGGACCAGGTTTATCTGTAAAAAAAAACCCAGAAATTAAGATCTATCAATGTTTAACAAAAATATTTTTCCTTGGAATAAGTCAATTTATTTTAACATTTTGTTTTTCCCCCTTTTAGTCATTAGCTTCTCAAGGAAAAATATTATTTTAATGCATGACTTTCTCAAGAGATATTTGTTATTTATTAAATATCGATAAACTTGCATATTTATAAAGCACCTGTACAGTTAACAGTAGATTCATACATACAGTATATAAAGTAGCATAATTTATTTACCGAGTACTTTCAGTTTTGCGTGGGCTGATTTGGATCCACTCTGGTTTTCTGCAATAATTGTGTACTCTCCAGTTTCTTTTCTTTGTACACTAAATAGTTCAAGTGTGCACAGATTCCTTACTCTGGTTATCTTAACGCCTTCAGCGGATGTTATTATCGTGCCATCTTTCTTCCATGTGATTTTTGGAAAAGGCTTTCCAAAGACATTAGCGTCTAGACAAACATTCGGTCCAGCCTTTACAGTGATCAGCGATTTCATCACCACACCCAAATCAATTTTTGGTGCAACTGCAAATTGAAGAAAGCATTACTGTGAATATTTGTTTACATTAATCCACTAATTTATTTTAATGTCTTATATTGTAAAATCAAAAATTAGAATCAAATTAAAAAATGATAGTGATATAATTTTTTTACCATGCTCTGCCAAGATGGTCACTGGGTCTGAAGGTTCGAATGGCTTGCTCATACTAACTGCAGTCTTTGCAATAGCCCTGAATTGATACTGTGCACCTTCTTCAAGACTGGTAACAGTGAATTCCTCACGAGGCACATTTTGGTAGTTAGTATTGCACCGTATCCACTTATCACCAGGCAATTTACAGGCTTCAACGTAATAGCCGATCAATTTACTTACACCATCGTGTTTTGGTTTTGCCCAAACAAGAGATACAGAATTATTTGTCACATCAACTGCTTCAGGTTTGCCTGGTGGATCTGTTGCAGAATAACAATATACGTGTTTTGTTACATACAAAGCCAATAGAATTTAAGTTGCCTTAAATAAAATAATTTAATAACTATTTTCAATTTTTTGGAAAACTTACCCACAGGCGTCCTGGCAGTTTCAAACTCAGTTGGTTTACTTGGTTTGCTGGATCCTGCTCTGTTTAGTGCAATGACTCTGAAGGTATACTCTAGTCCTTCAATTAGACCCGAACATGGATACTCAGTAGTACGGATAGAAGTGTCATTTCCTTTTACCCAAAGAAGACTATTCCTTTCTTTACGTTCAATAATATATCCAGTAATGGGACTACCACCATCAGATTCCGGCCTCTCCCATGCAACAAACATGCAATCCTTGTTCACCTTTGTGATACGTACATTCCTTGGTTCACTTGGAACATCTGTGGATGAAAGAAATATTGATTATGGGCATCTCTCAAGCAAGATTTTGAGATCTTAAGATAAATGTGTTACTTCATAACTTACCAAATTGATATTTTGCAATCATTTTTGCAGAGGTAAGTGGCTCTGAAACACCAAATCTGTTTTCTGCACGAACACGCAACATATATTAATTGCCAGAGATAAGTTTACCAATCCGACAGTTTGTTTTAGTTACAGAAGCTATGGCTGTAACCCAGTCCCCACGGCTTAAATCACATTTTTCAACAACATAGTTTGTTATGTTGCTGCCTCCATCTTCGAATGGTATATGCCAATTAAGACTACATGCATCAACATCAATTTCTGAAATGTCAAATGGAGGCTGTGGAGGTCCAGGAATATCTGCAAAAAAATCCATCCAAAAAGATTAATTACATATCTTTTGTATAAAAAGATTAATAGAACACATGCAAATTCAAAGCATTATGCATTAATATAAGCAAATTTACGAACCCATTATCACTACTCGGATTTTCTGGGTGGCGATGCCACAGCCATTTTCTGCAGAAAGACTGTAATAACCACTGTCTTTCCTGCTAACATCTTTGATGATGATTACAGATGTGTTCTTTGTCTTATGCACAACTAGCCGGCTGGATGGAATCACGCCTTCCTCATTTTTCATCCACTTGCAAATTGGTGCAGGCTTGCCAGCGACACGAGCCTCTATTCTGAGCTTCTGTCCAGCTTTGATAGTTATGAACTCTGGCATGATAATCTTCGGCGCCACTATTAGAAAACATGGCATTAATGTTATCAATGCAGGAAAGTCAAGAGTCAAGAGTCAAGAGTCAAGAGTCAAGAGTCAATTTAATTGTCATTTGGACCCCTGGAGGTCCAAACGAAATGCCGTTTCTGCAGCCATACATTACACACAAATAGACCCCAGACACAACATAATTACATTTTACATAAACATCCATCACATAGCTGTGATGGAAGGCCAAAAAAACTTATCTCTCCACTGCACTCTCCCCCCGATGTCAGAGTCAAAGTCAAAGCCCCCGGCTGGCGATGGCGATTGTCCCGCGGCCATTGAAGCCACGCCGGGTGGTGCGAGGTCGCACACCGGGTCTTGGTGTTGGAGCCCCCGGTGTGCGCTCGCAAAGTCCCGCGGCCGTTCCAGCCGCGCGGGGCAATGGTGTTAGGCCCCGCTCCAGGAGCTCTTCAACCCCGCAACACGGGCGGGAGAATTCGCCGTTGCAGGAGCCCCGAAAAGCGGTCTCCCTCCAGGGAGCCGCGGGCTCCCGGTGCCGCCGTCCGCAGACCCGCAGTAGCAGCCTCCGACTCAGCAGCAGCAGCGGCATCGGCAGCAGCAGCAGCAGCAGCAGCAGGCAGCGGCAGCGCTCCTCCACCGCTCCACCCGCTCCGGTCTCGGCCAGCTCCGCGACGGCAACGGTGAGTCGGCACCAGAGTCCCCAGCTTCTTCCCGTTGGAGGCCGCTCCTCGTTGCGGCCTCAACGACACCTGAGACCCGACGAGAAAAGGTCGGGTCTCCAGTGCAGGGAGAGATTCAAAAGTTTCCCCCACCCCACCCCCACCCCCCCACACACACACCCCCAACATAAAATAACAAAAACTACATAAAAACACAGACAAAAAATAATAAAAACGCGGACAGGCTGCAGAGGCCGCTGCTGGCCAGAGCCGCGCCGCCTACCGGATAAGTAAATATCTGTTACAATTTTCTTAGCACATGCTGCACGTTTTTTAAATATGCAAATCAAAACTTGATTCAATGTATGCTGCTGGTGAGATTTTGCTGAGTGTAAAATGCACAAGTTGGTCTACAATACTGCTCATTATACATGAAGGACCTTCAATAGTTTCTAAGAGCTATTACATTGCACATAAAACACAAATCTTTTGACATTTGAAAATGTCATAATAGAATCACGGGGGTTGAATGTCAATGACCATCTTCTCATTTCACGTATGATTGAAGGTAAAAGGGAAGTAAAATATCTGTTGAGAACCTTTTTCATTGTCGGTCTGAATGCACTTTCACATGGAATTAAATAGAAGTTAAACGTCCTGCTAAAAGCAGAGAGTGGACTGTTTACTTGTGCAATTAATCGTTGGAGGTCACAATTACAAATTTCAGAGAGGAACTGATTAAGCACACACTAGCTAGTGAGAATCAGAGATCCTTAAAAGGAACAGCAGTGTTTTCTCTCAAAAGAAGGCACCAGAAAAGTTAGAAGACCTCTCCCAAACCTCATTGCATTAACTTGTCCTTCTGGAATCTGATCTCCTTAAAAGGCTTTAATAACAAGGAAGCCAAAAATTGCAGCAGTTGATAAATCATTGTGAGAAAGTAGCAGCAAAGGTACACATAATTGGGCAACACTACAAAGGAGGCATTAACCGCAAGGTGGCATGTGTTTCATAATTGCAATTTGATTCAAGTTCATTCATGATGTTATGTTTTCAAATGTTTGTTTCAATATTGATATCTTATTCACAAAGAAATATTTTCTGTTACTTACTCAGTTGTTCTTTAATTTTCAAAAATTGCTTCGGTTTCCCTGGGTAAGCTGGTGCCTACAATATTTCTAGCGGCAACTCGGAATTTGTATTTAATTCCCGATCCTTTAGGCCTGTTTACAATAATATTCAGATCCTTGATTGTGGAGTATTGTGTCCATGTTTGCTCTGGTTCACCTTCTTTCTGATATTCAACGATATCACCATCACTCTTAGCACCTCCATCCCAACATAGGTGGTAACCATGGCCAGTGAAGCCCTAATTCTTTGTTCTTATGCAATGACATCCAATTTCTTTGGGGGTCTGGTTCACCTCAAAACGCAAATCAAAATAAGTTATTTTGTGAGACCGATGATAAATAATTTCAAAAATCATGCTTACAATATTTGACAAACCCCCTTGGCATTTTTCTTAAGGTTAATGAGAAAGTGCAAACTTATTATACTTACTGACATGGGTCTCGGGGGTGCTATAATTGATTTAGGGATGTCTTTTGGAACCGCTACCAGCCCATATTGGTTGACAGCAGTTCCTCTGAAATAGTATTCAATACCGGGTGCTAGACCCATCACTTTGAACTGAACTTGGTTTTTTAGGGAGCTTCAAATCTTGTATTCACTCTGCCCCTGATTTCCCTGTCTGGCTTCACGCTTTTCCAAAATATAATGCGTTAGCTCTGGACTACACACCATCATTGTCATGGCGGTGACCATGACAACTGGGATCATCCGCACCGTTTTTGTGACACCTATCGGAGCGCTCAAATTTCCAGAGACATGGCCCAGGTGTATCTGGAAGTGATTTTACAAAAAACACTCGACATAAGTACTAAAACAAAATAATATGTACACAGGACACCATTATGCTGATCAAGTCTATACTCGTCCGAGTAGAGGACAATTCAATGCCCAACTCGTCTCCTATTTTTGCTAAAAATATTTTTTTTCTGCCTCATCTAATTCTCCTTGGAAAGCTGCTTTTTTGAATCGGTTTCCATATCAAGCATCGCAATTCCCAAAATCCTCATCACTGAATAACAAAAATATTTTTTCTCTTGTTCCTTTTTCTAGTTAATATCACCTTAGTCTGTGGTTTCAAATATTTCTCTGTTGTCAATTGTTTTTCTTTATTTTACATGTGCCATCTTTCCTGAAGTTAAACTTCTCTCAATCTTCTCTGTGCCTTATTAGTTGAACCATGTAGAACCCGTGACTGAAATATGGAATATTTTCAAAATGTACTGCCCAATAACACCTATCTGACAGAACCCTCCGAAACGTGTGACTTCCCATCACCAAAGTGTTGGCACGCAGGAACATTGCCACCTGTATGTTCCTCTCCAAGTTCATACATCACCTGACTTGGGAAGTATCCTTCAATCATTATTGGTCTAAATCCAATCCTTGTGAGAATTGCGCAGCTGTTCAAGAAGGTAGAGCTCATCACAACCTTCATAGGCACATAGGGATGGGTATTAAGTACTAGCCGAGCAATTATTTCACATCCCAATGAATATTGAAAAAAGTCTAGTATCAAGCTATTATAAATTTCATTAATTGGTTCCGTTAATTTCCAAAACCACCATATAGGAAAATTCATACATGAGTGTCTGTGAAAGAGCGTGGACCCCGATTTTTACAAGGTACTTGTCAAGAGATAGACAATAGACAATTAGGTGTAGGAGTAGGCCCCTTCGTCCTTCGAGCCAGCACCGCCATTCAATGTGATCATGGGCTGATCCTCCCCAATCAGTATTCACCCCGTTCCTGCCTTCTCCCCATCTCCCCTGACTCCACTATTTCTAATAAGCCCTGGAAAGCAGCCAGTCCGAGAACCTGCCTCCAGTCACCCTCTGAGGCAGAGAGATTCCACATACTCACCACTCTTTCTACTGATGAGAAAACGTGTTTCCGTCGTCCTCGTCTTCGTTCTAAATGGCTTACTCTCTTATTATCAACACTGATGCCCCTGGTTCTGGGCTCCCCCAACATCGGGGAACATGTTTCCTGCCTTCTAGCGTGTCCAAGCCCTTAAACAATCTTTATCATGTTATCATCCTCATCATCCCGTCTAAACCTCCAAGAGTGTACAAGCCCAGTGATGAATACTCTGATACTTATTGTTTAATGTGCCCGAAAGCAATTTTTCATTCCCATTTATCTTAGCTGTCAATCTATTCTTGAGTCTGAAGAATGGTCCTAACCCAAAACAATACCTATCCATTTCCTTTAGAGATGCTGCCTGACCTGCTGAGTTACTCCAGCATTGTGTATCATTCTGTGGTATAAACCAGCATTACAGTTTCTTTCTTTACTATAATCGTCTTGTTGTACTTTAACTTTTTCATCCCTTCTTATTTCTTCTTATATGACCCCAGTAGTTTTATTTAATTTAAACCTGCATATAAAAACGGACACCGTCAGTCCCATTTTTCGACTTTAATAACATTAACTCAGTAATGAACTCCTCAGCATGGGTTCTTTTTGTCATTTCCTTTATGATCATCTGCCCAAACTGCTATTAAATAATCCGTCCACATTAAAGACTTACAGTTCGCACCATACATTTTGGCCTGTCATCATGAAACTCCAATTTGTCTGGGCATTTTCACCTCAGTTTCCTGGAGCATCAGTTTTATGGCCCCCTCATGTCAGTTGCTCCTTGCACATGTCTATTACAACCCGAATCTTATACTACAATGACCAATATTTGAGATCATCTCCCAATACAGTATTAGTCTCCATTGTGACCCATTTTCATTACCCAAGATTAGCGATCCAGCAAAGCATCCGTCCCTCTTGGGACAAGAAATATAGTACGCTCAATCCATTTATCCTTAACGTATCCAATAAAATCTTTTCCCCCGGGATCAAATTTGAATCTGGAACAATAGAACACAAAAAAAAATGTACTCACCCACGAACTTTAACATCACAATACACGCCTCCCTTCACCTGCTGCATTTACAAGTACAATGAATATTTTCGCAGAATCATCACGAGTACTAATGGGAATGACAAGGAAACGCCTCATTGTGTCCAGCAGGGTTCTACTCAACCCTTTCTAACAACGTTGTCGTCTTCCCCTTCTCCTCCAGGTAACCTTAGGTGCTGATCGGTCTCTGATGGTGGCAAAAAATCTGATAGGACATTCTGCTCTGACAGATAAAACCTTTCCCAGGCTTGCATCCAAATCACTTTCTGGAGGTTCTGAACAAGATCGATTTAATGTAATCAATTATTTCCTTGGTGAAAGAAATGTTATCACATTAAACATATCTCGCATATGTACATATCATTTCCCTACTGCAATGGGGAAAAAAAGGCCAAAAAGATAACGCAAACCCTAAACTCTCCTTTGGAAATATTGCTAGCTTCTTTAAGTTCAGCAGGGCGCCCACTTCGACTTGATTCTCATATTCAATTTCAATTCAAAACCACCATATAGAAATTTCATTCTGGTGGCAGAAACCTTAACATTCGTATTCTTGTTTCTCATCAGGCTGCTTGACTGAGTAACGGAGTTCACAACCAGACTGAGCTGCAACGTTACATACTTGTCCATCTTCTTCAGGAAGACTTATTGACACCCTTGGTCTCATTTCACCAACATACCAGTGACAATTGAAAAGAACCACCCCATCATACAGGCTTGTCCAGCCAAGATTAAGGGACCCCGGTCGTTTGTGATACTATCGTTATTACCTTCAGGTCACTTGGAGGAGCTACCAGGTGGCGTTCTGGTGTACAGAACAAACAGAAAATACATATCCCCTGAGGATGTCGTGTTTTATGAGAAAAAGGCCAATTGTGGTGCAGAATATTAAATTAGTGATAAAAATATATACTACCCCATAGGGTATGCATTGCTAATATTGGTCTGAAGGTGGCTTGGTTTTTTTTGAACTCCCGACCTCTCTATTTTCAGCATTGACACGGAAACTGGTATTCAGTCCAGGAACGCAGATTTGTAACTTTCATTCGCCTTTCTGGGATTGGAGACTTGGTGACAGGCACCCATCTAACAGATCTTTTTTCTTTCTTCCTCCACAAAATGGTATAGTCTCTAATTTTGATTTTCCACCATCATCTTCTGGTGAATTCCAATGGACCCCAGTCATTTCATCCTTGCATGACTTTACGTGACCTCTGGTGCATCTGGTGGACCAGGTCTACTAAACTGTCCTCTTGGCTACAATCGGCTTAGTTTCTGACTGGTGTGGACCTGTACCTATTTTGTTTTCTCTGCTCTGTGACTCTGAATATTGCTTCATTTCCTTCAATCAGACGAGTGACATTTGCATAATCATTAATAATTACAAGTTGAAAATATAAGACCAAAACCATTTTTGTGTGCTTTCACATTTTCTCATCAACATAGTTTTTTGAATTTCACAGCACCATCATCTTCCTGGCTTCTGGGGCACTCCGGTCCAGACTGACTTTACACCTGTCCCTTGCCATGCCCGAGTATATCTCAGATTTCTTCTGACTTCAATCGGTACAATCAAGCAACATTCACAAGTAGCATACGCTGCTAAAGGAACCATCTGGATTGGTTATCAGGATTGTGAATTTTCCACTGTTCTCTCGGTCGCTAGAGATTAGATTTTACGATAGTTTGCATGCATCAGCACGTCATTTCGATCTTAAAATGCGAGCGGGACAGATCGGACTAAGATCAATTGCATCTTTGTCTCTTTACCCAAAAACAACTTCTGGTGAGAGGTTGCCTTCGCAGAGCAGCCTCAATTTTGAAAGTTTCACCAGCTTTCACAATTAATATTCCAGTGAGTTTTAGATCTAAGACTGGTTTTTGCATTTCTAGTTTGACAATAATATAATTCCCATGTCTGTCACCCAATTGCTTTCACCGCCTTCGTTCTGGCTTGAATCTCCTAAACTGGTAAGTTGCGGTCCTCAAGAATACATTTGGTCACGCATCGGCTGAAATGTCTCTCTTACAGGATACTACTCTCCTTGACGTGCATTCTTTCTTTCCGCATTGATTGAGTCCTTAAACATCCTTTCAATTCCCCTACTTCCCCCCCACGAATAATAGGATCAGCACCCCGCAGTTAGGGCTACGCACCATCATCCAATCGGGTTTCACGTACCATTTAAGTAGGACAAACGTTTTCCTACATCAGCAACCATGAAAGTTTTCTGGTTCCTCCAGGTTTTTTCACAACGGGATCAATGGCTAGATTTGGCGTTTTAGTTTCACCACCTTGTTGGGCCTAATCCACCAACCATTTGTTTTCAGCACACCATATGCGGAACGACCTTGCCTTCTTTTGACCATGTAATTTCTGGATCTGGTCGGCCTTTGACACGTCCTTTTAGCACAATAGTTTGTCCAACACGAAATGTGATTAGATCACGACAAACAATATCAAGTTCCAGCTCCGGTGGATGAAGAATATCTTTTACAATAACGGATTCTGGCAGCTCCCTTGGTTCACCTTCACCAATAACATTGGCAGCCTTTATACGGAATCTGTATTCATATCCTTCAATGAGGCCGGGTACTCTAAAAGCACACTGTGCCATCAGATCGTCTTTGTTAATTCTATTCCATTTTGTCGTGTCTGATTTCTGACATTCTACAATGTATCCTAAGATTGGGCTTCCTCCATCATTGGTGGGCTTTGTCCAGACTAAGTCAGCAGTTTCTCTTGATTTGTCTTTCAGTTTAGGATTGACTGGTGGTCCGGGTGGCCTTATTGGGCGAATTGCCGAAACTGAATCAGAGATCGGTGACGGTTTGCTTAGACCAGCAATATTTTCTGCAAATATTCTGAATTCATATGAATTACCTTCAAAAAGTCCAACAGTTCTCAATTTTAGATCTAGAATTTATAGTCTTATTCACTCTGATCCATTTGCCAGTTTTTTCTCTGCGCTCCATTATGTAACCAATAATTGGACTTCCACCATCATACTTTGGTATACCCCAAGAAACTGTTACTGCATTTTCTGTGATATCATACATAGTTGGCTTAGTAGGTGGTCCTGGAACATCAAACATGTACTTAGCTACGGTTGGTTTAGACTCTAATGGTTCACCAATACCAAATTCTGTTTTCTGCTCGAACATGCACAATATATTCACAGCCTTTTTGGAGACGTGGAATTTTAGCTTGGGTACTTGTACCTCCAGAGCTAACAATACCCCATGTTTCCTTCTTAGTTTCTCGTTTCTCAACAATATTCTGTAATACAAAAGCATAAGTGAATCAGTACATGTGATGGGAGTGCCAATGAATTAAAGAATAAAAACAATTGAAAGAACAAAGAAAGTAAACAACCAACCAACCTAACTTCTCATGACACAGTACAGGCACAGTTGTATCTGGACGACTGAGCCCGGCAGCATTTTGAGCTTTAACACGGAACATGTATGTCTTTCCCTGTTCTAAACCAGTTACAACACATTCAGGTATAGTAACAGTTTTGAATACATTCCAATCTTTTGCTCCTTCTTCCTGGTATTCCACTAAAAATCCTGTGATTTCTGAACCCCCATCACGATCTGGGTAATTCCAAACAAGTCCAACCTCAGTCTTGTCCACATCAACATGGTGTAAGTTCTTAGGTGGGCCAGGAGGAGCTATAAATATAACATAACCAGATTAGTTAAACCCTGTGGATATAAATTAATATGAGCTTTCATACAAAAGTCTCAGCAAATGACAACTTACATGTTGGATCAATCGCCTTTATTGGCTTTGTTGATTCAATAAAACTGCTTCTACCATACTGATTTTCAGCCGCCACACGGAACAAACACTGGGTGCCTTCCATTAGGTACTTAGCCATAATGCTGTGCTTTTTGGTTGTAGATGATATAGGGATCCATAGAGGTGCTGCTACGTCTCGTTTTTCAATTATATAGTTAGAGATAACAGCACTACTGTTATTGTCTTCTAGTTCTTTCGATGTCAGATAGCAGGAATCACTTCTAACTTCACTAATATTTAAGTTACGTGGCGGACCAGGTTTATCTGAAAAAGATTAAGTTTCCTATTATTTTAATTACTGGACAAAACAAGTTGATTAAAAATGTTCCAATAAATCTCATGTTCCATTCATCTTACCTAATATAGTAACAATACAAGCAGCACTCTTGCTTCCAGCTTCATTTTCAACAGTTAACGAATAACATCCACTGTCATCTCTGGTGGTATTAAGGATTTCACGATTGCTACTGACTGCGGTACTTCAATATCAGCTTTAAGTGGTATTTCCTTGTCGTTCTTTTTCCATGCGACCTTTGGAATCGGCATTCCTTTTATGGTTGCACTGAGGGTTAAAATGGTTCCTGCTTTTATGTTTACAGCTCGAGTCATGTTCGCATCTACAAATAATTCAGGAGCCTCTGTAAAGGAAATAAGAAAGTTTTACGTGTACACAGTAATAGCACACATTAGGATTAATAGCAAAACTTTTCAATGTGGAATGATTCACATGGCAATCATATAAATCACTTACCAAGTCTGTCTTTTGCTTGAACAGGATTATGAACATAAGCTGGGTCTGATTCACCAGCTTGATTGACTGCTAGAATCCGGAATTTGTACATATCACCTTCAGTAACACCCGACACCTTAAAATTAGTGTCAGGACAGGAATCTGGTGTTTGATTAGCTTTCTTCCACTCTTCATCACCAACTTTCTGGTATTCCACTAAATATCCCAGTATTTTGCCTCCACCATTATGGCGAGGAGGTTGCCAAGATAAATCGATGGTAGATTTAGTTTTATCTACTGCTTGAGGAGTAATAGGGTTGCAGATAAGTATCGTTGCATTATAGGGATATGGATGAGGATATTGTAATTTAGTTATTTGCAAAATGTACTGATTATTTTAGATTTGGTGCTTTTGCCAAAATTGGCACGTTGGCATTAATTCAAATTTCCAGCAATGTTGGAGCTTGGCTTTAAATGTTTTAATTCTAATTAAAAGAGGCCTGGTGTATTTTGCAACAATAGAGATTCACTGTTTTCCCATTGGGGAAGAATGAACATGGACCATGTGAATGGGTGCAGGCAAGCATTGGGATGAGAGGCAAAGAATTGCTGGTCCTGACTGGAGACGTTGATAGCTGATATCGTTATAAAATGTTAGATCCTGGAAGAAGATAACATGATTAAAATGAAGTTGAGCATTATTTGTGTTTGTTACTTGAACAAATATATTCTAGTTAACAAGTTAGTTTTGAAAAAGCATGCATCTTAAGTTACTTAACAATGTTTTGGAAATATATCACCTAAAGTAATTGTAAAATGCATTTTTTGTTTTCCAGGGAATTCAAGTTTGGACCAATGCGAAGGAATGCTTTAGCAAGATGTAAACGTTTGCATTCAATAAACTTGAACATGAAGAGAAGCACAAATTGTAGATTTCAAAAATGTATATGTTGAGCACATGGAATCCTCTTTACAGCGATTGTATGTGTTTCTGAATCCATTGTTGACGGGGCACAAAGAAACTTTTGTAAGAAAGCGTCTTACTAATAAAGTTCAAAACTCATGTTTCCAGGGATGTGGGGTTAAGGGGAAAGCAGGCAGTGAATTTCATTCTGTTACTAATCCATATGCTATGCTGGTTTCTTCCTGTGGATTTGGAGGCTTCAGATCATTTCCACATGTGGTCGCATTGTGCCAATTGTTGTTATTTTTGACATTTTGCAAAGGCTTTCATCGGGGCTAGTTGCCACGATCATAAAATGTATGACTGCTCAAATAGGGTTACGGGTCTAACCTTCTCCACTCCCGTCTCAACCTTTCTTTAAAAGGTAGATTACATTTTGTCTTTGAGCAAATTCCAGTTTATTTTGTAGCTGAATGTTGTAATTGCCTAAGTGAGCAGCTGACCATTCAGCACGTTCTGATATTTGGCTGGAAAATGGAGGAAATACCTTTCAGCCACCAGCCTGATTAATGATACAGGACCTTAATATTTTGCAAATGACCACTTGTTAAAATTGATGGTCATTAGTTTGGATGCCATTTTGTCATTCCATGTGTGTCAATTATACCAAGGGTAACTGGGCTTGTAACCTGTCAACAAGCAGGTCAGTGGCAAAGTCCAGTTTAATCCTACCTGCAAACATGGGAGAAATGTTCCTTTTTTTACTATTCTCTTCCTCCTCCAAATCCTGCTGGTGTTTAAATACTAACATTCAGTTCTTGACACTAATTTGTAACTGCAGTAATGTTATCATTGTTTAAAGATTGATAGTGAAACACTTCAGTAATTACAGCATGATTTTGGAGGGAAAATTGCCATTCTATTATTTAAGTTAACAACGCCAGAACTGCCAATGGGTTAAGTTCACTTCCATCGTAAGCAGGCTTTACACAAGAGGTACAATTCTTTCATTTTGTTCTGACTAAAATGGTGGGTTACAAAAGTTTGTTTCATTACAGCTTAACGTGAAGGTGATCTTTGTTTAAAAAGAAATTAAGAACCAATTGTCAGGTTAAGAGCAGATGACAGAAGGGAGAATTTGAACACTTTTAAACACCACCTGTTTGGACATCAAAAAAGAATAATGATGTAACTGATGCGATTTGTAGTTGATACATTTTCTCTTAAATGCCAAACTGAATAAGAAACACTAAACAAAGGTGCCTTAATCTTTCTGCCAATCTTGTACACGTTTCTACCTGGGAACAAATGATTACTGCTTATTTTGTTCTATTTCTATTTCGATTTGCTTAAATTGTCAAATGTTCAGAATTCACGGATGGTCTAGTCCTTTTGGTTTATAGAGGAATAATAGTTTCTCCTGCTAACTTCACTCACTCTCCCTCTCCTACATAGACGCTGTGCCAAATACGCTAAATAAAATTGCTTTTTAAAATGCACATGATGGGGTTTTTTTTGTTGCATTCTAGTTGGAGATTTTAACTGGACTTCAGTCGGGTCAGTTCTCAGCACATGAATTAACTGATTTTGAGATTCTTTCGCATCTCTCTGATCGGGGTTTCTGACTCAATGAGGCTGTTGGCTCAGTTCTTTATTGCCTATCCAATGATTGCTTTAATTCCCAGCCCAGCAGCACCGCAGATTGGTTTTGAAATGATTGTAGATTCCTCACTAGCACTGCAACATTGGACATGTACCTTCACCCTGCCTCTTGTCCCACTGCCTGGGTGTTTACTCACCTTGAGCCAAATGATCATCAAGGTGGTTTATTCCAAAAGGAGCCCTGGACATCTAACATGGAATAGCATTGCCACCATCAGCAGGACCGATGTCTATTGTTGCAAACTGCTCTAATATCATGTACAAGTTGTATAAAATAATGTGCATGAACTGCACACAATCTAACTCTAAATGATTTTTCATTGATATGAATTCAAATTAATACAAACATGGCATCCAAGAATATCATGCTGTGTTTATATTTGCCTATCCAGACTGGCATTTTTCTAGATTTGATCCTGCTAGTCAGTGGTGCAAACAGAATCATCTTCTCTGCCATTTATGATGTCTGGGGTTAAGTTGGTCTTTATCTCCTTGTCTGTATGTTGTCCACCTGTTCCTTTGTACATTTTCTGTTTGTTGCCCGTTTCTTTATACATTATATGTTGTCCCCTTGTACGTTGCCTACTTGTTCCTTTTCTGAAGTTGTGTATTGTTTCACCATCATGTGGAACAAGTGAGGTGACACAATTATGAAAGGTAGACAAAAGTGCTGGTGAAACTCAGCGGGTGCAGCAGCATCTATGGAGCGAAGGAAATAGGCAACGTTTCGGGCCGAATCCCTTCTTCAGACACAGTTATTAAGTTTTCATGAACTGTTTTCAATTTAGTTTATTGTCACTTGTAACGTTTGGATAAAACTAGATGGGTGTAGAATTTAGGAGAATGATTACTTGTAAGGTACAGCAGTAGCACTAGCTCAAACACACAGCTGCTCTGTCTGGGAGCTTGGAGTGTTTATGTGCAGTAACTAATTTAACCCAGACTGTCTAATGAAGGTTCCTGACCTGAAACATCACCTATTTCTTTTCTCCCAATGCTGCCTGGTTACTCCATCTGTTTGTGTACATCTTTGGCTTGAACCAATATCTGCAGTTCCTCCCTGCACACGTTACTACTTTTTAGTTGATAGCCATTGTATGAAAAAGAACACTACCTGTTTGGAGAATAAATTAGCCTGCTTGCAGCAAACAGCATTCTTTTCCATACATCTTGAAATAACTTTTCAGTGCAAGTTGCTACAATCAAACCAATGACTCCAGTGGATGCAGGGTGATGAAAAACATCAGAAAAGGTAGTTTACAAAACGTCCTTACTTCCTTTTTGATAACTGTTGTATGAAAAACCACTCTCGGAGTCAAGAAGAGACAGCTGAACGGATAAAAAATTGGCTTCATGGAAGGAAGGAGAGGGTGGAAGATTGCTTCTCGAACTGGAGGCCTATGACTCGTAGTGTGCCTCGGTGCAGTGCTGGGCCCGTTACTGTTTGTCATCTATGCCAATGATTTGGATGAGAACTTTCTTGGCAAGATTAGCAAGTGTGCAGATGATACAAAAGTGGTTGATATTGCAGATAATGAAGATGGTTGTGAAAAATTGCAGCAGGATCGTGAACGATTGGCCAGGTCGGCTGAGAAATGGTTGTTGGACTTTAATACGGAGAAATGAGAGGTGTTGTGTTTCGGTAAGCTGGGCAGGACCTACACAGTAAATGGTTGAGTTCTGGGAAGTGTTATAGAGCAGAGGGATTTTTTTTTTAGTTGATAACCATCGGATGAAAAACAACTCTACTGCTTTGGAATTTGTGAATTTGCCTGCTTGCAGCAAACAGCATTCACCTCCATACATCTTGAAATAACTTTTCAGTACAAAGTTGCTACAATCAAACCAAATACTCCAATGGATGTAGAGTGATGAAATGGATCAGAAAAGGTAGCTTACAGTAAGCTGTTGGGGTGGGAGACTGCAACCTTCACTTGGTCCGTCCTGTTTCGACGAATGCAATCAACCTGGCTTGCACAATCAAATAAGATCAAATAGAATAAGTTGTCCTACAACTTTAGGCTGTGCACGCCATACGCAAGAAGAAGAAGCAAGCTGTTACTTGCTGCTTTTTAGTCGACAGCCATTGTATGAAAAACAACTCTACCGCTTTCGAAACGGTGAATTAGCCTGTTTGCAACAAACAGCATTCATTTCAATGCATCTTGAAATAATGTTTCAGTACAAGTTGCTACAATCAAACTAATGGATACAGAGTGGAGAAATATATAAGAGACTAGTTTACAACACATTGTTATTTAGTACTTTTCAGTTGATATCCATTGTATGAAAAACCATTGTTACTGCTTTTGAAGAAGTGAATGTGCCTGCTTGCAGCAAACAGCATTCATTTCGATTCATCTTGAAGTAACTTTTCAGTACAAGATGCCACAGTCAAACCGATGTCTCCAATGGATGCAAAGCGATGGTACATCAGAAAAGGTATTTTAAAACAAGTTGTTACTAACATTTAGTTGATAGCTGTTGTATGAAAAATAACACTTTGGAAAGAGTGAATTTGCCTGCTTGGAATAAATTGTCTTCATTCCCACTCACCGTGAAATAACTTTTCAGTGCAAGATGCTACAATCAAACCAATGACCCCAGTGGGTGCAGAGTGATGAGGTATATCAGAAAGTAGACTGGAGAATGCTGGAGAAATTCAGCAGGTGAGGCAGCATCTATGGAGCGAAAGAATAGGTGACGTTTCGGGTCCAGACCTTTCTTCAGAAACATTAGTTTACAATATATTACTTAGTACCTTTTAGTTGATAGCTGCTGTATGAAAAACAACTACTGCTTTGGAAACATTGGATTCGCCTGTTTGCAGCAAACACCATTCATTCCCATACATATTTGTAATTGTAATTAATTTATTAGCCAAGTCTGTAAAAACATACAAAATATTTTGATTTGCCATACAGTTATACCAAAAAAGCAACAAGACATACAGCTACATAAAAATTAACATAAACATTCACCACAGCGCACTGTGATGGAAGGAAATAACGTTTTATCTTCTTCCCTCCTTTTCTCCCGCGGACGGGGCAGTCGAACCATCCGTAGTCGGGGTGATCGAAGCTCCCGCGTCAGGGCGCTCAAAGCTCCTGTGGCTGGGAGCTCCCGAAGTCAGTCCCTAAACCAAGGGACCGTGAAGTCCACAATGTTAAGTCCGCAGGCTCCCGTGGTTGGAGCTCCCAACATCGATCCCCGGTAAAGGGACCGCCAGTTGCACGATGTTAGGCCGCAATGCAGACAGAGATACGATACGGGAAAAGTCGCATCTCGGTCGAGGGAAGAGATAAAAAAAGTTTCCCCCACTAAAACCCCACCCCCCACATAACACAAAACTAAAGATACACTAAAACATACATTTAACAACAGATTAAAAACAACAAAAGAAGAAAAGGACAAGACAGACCGTTGGCGAGGCTGCCTTCGTATGGCACCACCCGGTCTTGAAATTGCTTTTACTTGCAAAGTGCTACAATTAAACCAATGACTCCAATGTATGCAGTGATGAAATACATTAGAAAAGGTAGTTTGTTACTTTACTAACTTTTATTTGAAAGCCGTTGTATCAAAACCAACTCTACTCCACTCTAGCGGAGTTCCGCAAGGGTCGGTGTTGGGGCCGCATCTCTTCACGTTGTATATTGATACGCTGGATAAGGTAATGAAGTCTTTGTGGACAATTTTGCTGGTGATGCTAAGATAGGTGGAGTGGCAGGCAGTGTAGAGGAAGCAAGGACTGCATAAAGACTAAGGGGAACCTCATTGAAACTTACGGAATAATGAAAGGCGTAGATAGAATGGATGTGGAAAGGATGTTTCCGCTGGTGGGAGAGTCTAGTACCAGAGGTCATAGCCGCATAATTAAAGGGTGCACTTTTAGAAAAGGAGGCGAGGAGGAACTTCCTTAGTCAGAGGGTAGTTCATCTGTGGAACTCATTGCCACAGAGGGCTGTGGAGGCCAAGTCAGTGGATATTTTTAAGGCAGAAATGGGCAAATTCTTGATTAGACTGGGTGTCAAGGGTTATGGGGAGAAGGCAGGTAAATGGGATTAGGAGGCAGAGATCAGCCATGATTGTATGGCAGAGTAGACTCGATGAGCTGAATGGCTTAATTCTACTCCTATAACTTGTGAACTTGTGCTTTGGAAAGAGTGAGTTAGCCTGCTTGCAGCAAAGGGCATTCATTTCCTTACATCTTCAAATAACTGTTCAGTGCAAGATGTTACAATCAAGATTCAAGAACTTTATTGGCCATGTCAACAAGTTGATAGGAATGTGTCTTGGTTCGCTCTCAGACAGATACAATACAGTACAATACAACCACCACATACACCACAATAAATAATACAGACAATACCGTACGAAGGACAATATATGCAGGAAGGACAGACGGTACCCAGCAGTGTCATTAAGCGTAAGTGCAAGTGCAAAAGAAAGTGCAAAGTGATTAGTGCAAATTCAAATATCTGATGGCTTGGAGGAAGGTGCTGTCTCTGAAGTGAGATGTTTTACTTTTAATGCTTCTATATCTCCTTCCTGATGGGAGGAGATTAAAGAGGTAATGTGCCGGGTGAAAGTGGTCTGCTATGATTTTTTTGGCCTTTCTGGTGAGTCTTGTTGAGTAAAGTGATGTCACTGAGGGAAGTCTGCTGCAACCGATGATCTTAGAAGCTCGGCGCACTATTCTCTCCAGCCGAATCTTATCCTGCGAGGTTGTATGACCATACCAGACAAGCATAGAGAATGTGAGTATGCTTTCTATGGTAGACCTATAGAAGTTGGTCATGGCTGGTCGACCGACCCTGAATTTTTTAAGCTGCCGTAGGAAGTAGAGTCGCTGGTGGCACCAATCAAACCAATGACCCCAGTGGATGCCGAATGATGAGGCATATCAGAGATGTTAGTTTACAATATGTTGTTACTTAGTACCTTTTAGTTGATAGCCGCTGTATGAAAAACAACTCTGTTGCTTTGGAAACATTGAATTAGCCCGTTAGCAGCAAACACCATTCATTTCCATATATGTTGAAATTACTTCTCAGTGCAAGGTGCTACATTCAGACCAATGACTCCAATGGATGTAGATGGATGATAGAAACATAGAAAATAGGTGCAGGAGTAGGCCATTCAGCCCTTCGAGCCTGCACCACCATTCAATATGATCATGACTGATCATCCAACTCAGTATCCTGTACCTGCCTTCTCTCCATACTCCCTGATCCCTTTAGCCACAAGGGCCACATCTAACTCCCTCTTAAATATAGCCAATGAACTGGCCTCAACTACCTTCTATGGCAGAGAATTCCACAGCTTTACCACTCTCTGTGTAAAAAAATGTTTTTCTCATCTCGGTCCTGAAAGACTTCCCCTTTATCATTAAACTGTGACCCCATATCAAGGGATATGGGGGATATGGGGGAAAGCAGGAATAGGGTACTGATGTTAGATGATCAGCCATGATCATATTGAATGACGATGCTAGCTCGAAGGACCGAATGGCCTTCTCCTGCACCTATTTTTCTACGTTTCTATATATGTCAATAAGGGGGGAATCACTGCTTCTCCTGCAAAGAACAGATAATAATCGTGATAAAGTTTTGTCATGGATTTAAACAATGTAACGGCAAACTTGCTTTCGATATAAAAACGAATGCTTTCTTTGTGAGTATTCGCCCACTGCAGGGAAATTCTTGTGTCCTCACCTTTGCTGAAAGAAATAATGAAGAGAATGGCCAATGTACTCCAGCTGCTCAGAATCTCATAATTCAGGGTATCACAGATCAGTAAATCACTATCGGAGACAAGGAATTGATGGTAGATAGACACAAAAAGCTGGGAGTGTAAAAAGTGGGTCAGACAGCATCTCTGGTGAAAAGGAATAGCTGACATTTCGGGTCAAGGCCCTATTCATTTTCTCCAGAGATGCTGCCTGGCCCACTGAGCTACTCCAGCTTTTTGTGTCTATCTTCGGTTTAAACCAGCATCTGCAGTTCGTTTCTCCACAAGGAATTGACGGTACCAGTGAATGTACAGGGTCTCTAGCCCAGAGTAGGTGAGTGAACGACCAGAGGACATAGGTTTAAGGTGAAGGGGAAAAGGTTTAACAGAAATCTGAGGGGTAACTTTTTCACACAAAGGGTGGTGGGTGTATGGAACAAGCTGCCAGAGAAGGTAGTTGAGGCCGGGACTTTATCCCAATGTTTAAAAAATAGTTAGACAGGCACATGGATAGGACAGGTTTGGAGGGATATGGGCCAAGTGCAGGCAGGTGGGACTCGTGCAGCTGGGACATGTTGGCCGGTGTTTGGGAAAGTTTGGCCAAAGGGCCTGTTTCCATGCTGTATCACTCTATGATTCTATAAACTTTGTTGTGTTGCCACATGACCCGGGTGAGACATGAAGGAGATTTATTGCGACCAACCATCCAACAATTGCACACCTCCATGATAATTGGAAGATACTGATGATGGGGGGTGAGATGATCGTTTGTGACTGGTCCGAGAGCACTAAGACTATTGGAAAGCGTGGCAAAGAAGTAGAGATTGGATTTGGTGGGAACCAGCCTGGAACTGGAGCGTGAATGTTCATTACCATTATTGGCCTGTCCCACTTGGATGACTTTTTAGGCGACTGCAGGAGACTATGCCGTCGCCACATGGTCGCCACATGTTGGCGGGTGGTTACCGGGGAGTCGCCTTCATGGTCGTGAGGAGTTCCCGTATTCTGGGAACTAGTCGCGGCCTCATTATGGTCGCCGTGAATTTTTCAACATGTTGAAAAATTAGCGGCGACTCGAATGAAGCCGCCATGGAGAGTAGCGAGAATTCTCGTGCCGTAGGTGGGTCGCCAGGAGGAGGTCGAAAGTTCTCGTTGGTTCTCATAGGTTGGAGCCGGTGCTGACCGGTGAATTTCATTGGCTCATTGGGAGAAAAAAAAGGTAAGCAGTAGTTTTCAGAACCAAGGATAATTGACCGGTATTGTTAATGTTGCCGAGCTTCACAGCCGTGTATCTCTGGCTTCTTAAAAGTTGGCTCCTCTCCTTCTCCTTCCGTCTCCCCCCTCCCTCTCACCCCCTCTTTTAAAGGACTTACCGTACACTGTGCTTTAGCCGTCTTTTTTCAGCGCCAACCTTCCTGTTCATCGCGGTGTGTGTCTGTTTCACCTTGGCTTTGCACCATGTGAATTTTTTAGACAACGCTCCCCCCGCTTGCCCTGTCCCTCGCCTGCATAACGGCTGGTGAGGGAAGTGGTGTGTGTGTGTGTGTGTGTGTGTGTTCCACTCTGACTGCTGCCATTCCGGTTGCCGGTTTTTCAGGAGACTGCCGGCAACTTGACAGTCACCGGAAGTCTGCTGAAAAATAGTCTAAGTGGGACAGGCCCATTAGGCCCCCTTCCATCATGGCTGACCATGGGTGACTCCAGGGTGCTATTTCCTATACGGAGGACACCTGTGCGTGACTTTGTTTAACATGGGGAGACTGGTGCACAGACAGCCACCCACGGTCCTTCACAGTTCTGGGTCAGGATCCAGTGGCGTGGAGTCCAAGACGACCAGAGACCTTTTTCTGCTACAGGTTTCATCCGCCTTCCCAGCCGTCGTGACGCTCCACTAAGGTCAGCCATCATCCTCCGCCTGTTCCACCGTTGAGGTCTTGGTTGGATTGCTCTTTGTCAGAGACCCCCCCCTCGACCTTACCACCATGGGAGGCCCTACCAAGAGCGTAAGAAGGATTTGATATATTAAATTTTGGAAATTATAAGAAAAATGAGCAAGTTTTAATATATTTAACCCAAAACATACATAATGGGGAAGCATGTTAGGAAAATAGGGCAACATAGTGGCGGTGATGTAGATGTTATGTTAGTAGAGGCGATAGAAAGATTCAGGATTTGTTTATATTACAAGATAAATCCAGTTGAATTTGGGCAGCATGGTGGCGCAGCAGTAGGGTTGCTGCCTTATAGCGCCAGAGACCCGGGTTCGATCCTGACTATAGGTGCTGTCTCTGTGGAGTTTGTATGTTCTCTGCGTGAGTTTTCTCCGGGATCGATTTCCTCTCGCACTCCAAAGACGTACAGGTTCGTAGGTTAATTGGCTTGGTGTCATTATAAATTATCCTTAGTGTGTGTAGGATAGTGTTAGTGTGCGGGGATGCTGGCTGCTGCGGACTCAGTGGGCCGCAGGGCCTGTTTCCGTGCTGTATCTCGAAACTAAAGTAAAGATAAACATAGAATATGGTAAATTAGGCTAAGGACAACCATACTGAATGAAAAAAGAAGAGTTCTTTATTACATGCATCTGTCGGACAAATGGGATGGGTTTTTTTCAATTAGTTAGCCGGGAACAGAAAGTTGATGGTTACTGGCAAGAAAGAAAGTTACTCATACAAGAATGAAAGATGACAAAAAAACATTGTTCACTGATGAATTTTCCCAAAAATGGAAAATCCGCATGTACCCATTGAAATGCAGAACAGAAGTGGTAGTGGGTGCTGTGAATCAGTGAAACAGTTTGGGTTGCCACAGAGCGCACACTGTTAAGGCCTGAATAAGCCCATTTGTTTGAGTAACGCAACAATGTTCTATGAGATTTCTTTCGTGTTTTTTTCCGACCTGGGCTGCGATTAAAAGAACTGGTTATGGAATCCAAGTAAACTGGGCAAATTAGATACAAAATGAGTGCAGGAAGGAGTCAAAGAGTAGCAGTGGAGGGAAGTTATTTTTGGATTGGAAGACTGTGAGCAGTCATGTGCCACAGGGGTAGGTGCTAGGTTCACTGTTCTTTACATCTACAGTGGCAATTTGAAAGACAATGTAGTTACAATCGTCAGAAGATTTTCTGCTGACACCGACAGTTGCGGCATAGTAGGCAGAGAGGACAGTTACCAAAGCTCACAACAGGATCTGGATCAACTGGAAGGGTGGGCCGATGAGTGACAAAGGAAGTCCTACCTCTGAATACTGTGAGATATTGTAAGTTGCTACGTCAAAACAGGATAGGGATTAAAATCAATGGTGGAGGCTGTAAAGGAATATAGACGTCGTCCTTAGTCCTTCACTAAGTCTTTATTAAGACACTACTTCCACACGTCCCAGCACTGACCACAACTGGTCTACACACGTACTGGAACCTACAGGGGAGGGTGCATGCAGATACTACAGTTATACTACAAAATGTGGGAGGGTCAATATGGTAATGAGGTAACTACATATATGGTTTCATGCATAACCATCTACATCCTTTCCCGTAGAATAAACAGCAGCAGGGTAATTATACAAACCTGCAATATAGTGACAGTATCAATTATCAAACAGCATAATACTAAGCATAGTCGCCATACCAATCTGGGGCCCGGACAACTCTACCTGAGCGGGTCCGTACAGCACCCTCACTCCCCTCCCCCAAAGAGAAAGGCAGGGGCAGAGAACAATGTGGGGATGGTAGATCAGGCATCAAAACAGGCGGCTGACCAGAAACCGGTGGACTGAAAGGCGAATAAGAAGGAGAAAGAGAAGAAGTAGAACCAACAGGCGAAAGACGTGGAGGAGACACACCGGCTGGGGAGCTGAAACCAGGAGGCACTGGGGAAGGCACGGAGGGGGCACGAACAACAACAGGTGTAGGCGGCACAACCCGAGGAGGAGAGACGGGCCACGGAGAGGATGGCTCCGGGAAAGAAATCGGGGGAGCAGGCTCACGGACAGCTAACAGATGTTGGCGACTGCGACGGTACACAGTGCCCTCGTTGTCTACCAAATAGGACGGGGCGAGTCAGCGACCCCTACTACAGTGGCAAGTTTGGAAAATCCGGTGGGTGTCTGCATACGGACAACCTGACCCGTTGTAAGGGGAGGTAGGGGGCGGCAAGACTTGTCATGGGACCGACGCTGGATTTCGTGGCGTTGAGAAATACGGCGGTGGACAGCATCAGGGGGACGAACCACCGGGACCAGCGACTGCTGAGAGATTGGCATAGGCGGGCGGAGGACACGAGACATGAGCCGCTGAGCAGGTGAACCCAAAACCCCGTCTCTAGACACATTGCGCAGATTTAACAGTCCCTGATAGAAATCACAGTTAGACAAGCGAGACTGCTCCAGCAATGTCTTCGCACTGCGCACAGCACGTTCAGCCAGTCCGTTACTCCGAGGGAATTCAGGACTGCTAGTATAGTGAGTAAAGTTCCATTTGGTAGCGAAGCCAGCAAATTCGGCATTTGTAAATTGACGGCCGTTGTCAGTCTGGAGCTTGACCGGGGAACCAAAGGCAGCAAAGTGACGTCGCAGCTTGCCGATGACCATCTCCGATGTGATGGTGGGAAGAAGGTCCACTTCAAACCAGGACGAATATGAGTCCACTAACACCAGGTAGTGCTTCCCACGCCACTCAAATATATCTGCAGCCAGTGAAGACCAGGGCATGTCAGGGGCCGGCTGCTGCAACAGGGGCTGGTGTTGTTGGTGAGGGGCCATGGAGTTGCACTCGGCGCACTGAGCTCGCTGAGACGCGGAACAAACTTGCCCAGATAGTTCACCATCCCGAGAAACCGCTGCAGACCAGCGACATCCACAGGTGCAGGGAACTCGGAGATGGCAGCAGTTTTTGTAGGGTCGGGCTTCATACCTTGAGAGGTAAAAATGTGACCGACATAGGACACCTCTGACAATCGGAACCTGCATTTGGATGGGTTTAGTTTGAGGTTTATCTGGCGAGCACGGTCGAGGACCCGCCGGAGATTTAGGTCGTGTTCCGTGACATCCCGACCATACACGAGGATGTCATCGACAATGATGGCACATGGTAACCCGGCAAACAATTGCTCCATGGAGCGCTGGAAAACTTCGCTGGCCGAGCTTATCCCGAAAGGCATTCTGAGAAACTTGTACCTCCCAAAGGGCGTTGCGAAAGCTGTCAAATCAGTTGACTGACTGTGCAGTGGAATCTGCCAAAACGAACTTCTGGCATCAAGAACAGAAAATACGGTGGCTTGACCAACCTGGGCAGCGACGTCCTCGACAGTCCTCATAGGGTAGTGGGGCCGCTTAATGGCAGTGTTCAAGTCCTTCGGGTTGATGCAGACCCGGATTTCGTTCTTCCCTTTTTTTATAGTAGCAACCATCGTGGACACCCAGCTAGTGGGCTCACTGATAGCTTCTAACACCCCCAAGTTCACCATTTTGTCCAGCATAGCTTTGACTTTGTCTTTCATCGCGAAAGAAACCCTATGGGACGGACGGCACACAGGAGTAATGGAGGAATCTGTGGCAATTTTATATACGAGCGGCAGCTTACCGAGCTGATCATCAAAAAGGTCAGGGTGTTCAGAGACAGGGTCCAACACCACCCGTACCTCATGGACTGTGCTGTCGAAAGCAACCAGGCCCAGATCCTGGCAAGCCTGATTACTCAGTAGAGGCACACAATCACAATCCAATACAAAAAACGATAAGTCACGAGATGTCTTCTGTAGCTTGCAGTGGAAAGTTACCCTCCCCACAGGTGTCAGTTCCTCCCCTCCGTATGCTCGCAGCACAGAGCGATCCGCAGTCAGTTGTTCATTAGACCTTATCTGGTGGAAGAGCGATGTTGAAATTACGCTGACCTTCGCACCCGTGTCCAACTTCGCAGTGAAGGTTTCGTTATTGACAGTGACTAGCACTGATGGATCAGGGAGTCGAGTCTGGTTGTGCAGCAGAGCGTAAACACTGGCATCCCCCATAGAGATGCTGGAGTCTGACTCGGGGGCTGACTCCTCGTTGTACTGTGAATCAAGGACACTTTCAATCCTCTGGAGATTGCTGAACACCTGGCGAGGTGGCTGAGCAGCGTTCCCACGGGAACGTCAGACCGACGCAAAATGATTCTGCTTTCTGCAATAGTTGCAGGCTTTTCCAGTAGCAGGGCAGGGAGACTGTGGCAAATGTCCATACCCACAATTGGGGCACTTTCTGGCACTCTGAGGGCGAGGGGCAGGAGCAGGGCGAGGCTGTGGTTTAAAATTGTTAGGTGCCCGCCGCGGCACAGACAGAGCAGCCACACCGACGGCACGGTTCCCAGATCCTCTCTCCCCACTGAACGGAGTAACGACCTCAGCAATGCGACAAGCATGCACAGCTTCGTTTAACGTGAGGTCAGGCCTCCTTAATAAATCAGACCGCAGCTTCTGGTCAAGCATGCCAGTAACTAATATGTCCCGCGTGAGCTGGTCACGCAACTCACCAAAATGACAGCGCTGGGATAGATGGCGGAGGTTGGCAATAAAACATTCCACAGGTTCCTCAGGCTGTTGCTTGCGAGAAAAAAAAACGAGCTCGCTCCAAAATGCGATTCGAAGGAAGGTCGCAAATCTCTGTGAACTTCCTCAACAGACAAGCTGGGTCGTCCGG
Source organism: Leucoraja erinaceus (assembly GCF_028641065.1). Classification (NCBI taxonomy): domain Eukaryota; kingdom Metazoa; phylum Chordata; class Chondrichthyes; order Rajiformes; family Rajidae; genus Leucoraja; species Leucoraja erinaceus. Next base: position 24,232 of record NW_026575264.1, on the reverse strand, counting down.
AGATTCGGCTGGCTCAACAATCTGGTCATTCACATCCAGGACCGCTGGACGGTACTCAAACGAATTAGCCCTCCTCATGGCATCAGGTCCAGCGAGATTCAGTAGCAGAGATGCTCTGAGAGCAGCAGGATCATTGCGGTGTGCAATATTGACATAGTGGTTGTAATCCATGACAAATGTGTCCCATCGCTCCGCGATGTCGGCATCAAAAACTAACGGGGAAGGCTTGCGACAAGACGAAGCCATCACTACACACACACTCAAAAAACAAAATAAAACCCGATGTACGAGAGGCGCAGATTAACAGGTTCTGACACCATGTAAAGGAATATAGACGTCGTCCTTAGTCCTTCACTAAGTCTTTATTAAGACACTACTTCCACACGTCCCAGCACTGACCACAACTGGTCTACACACGTACTGGAACCTACCGGGGAGGGTGCATGCAGACACTACAGTTATACTACAAAATGTGGGAGTGTCAATATGGTAATGAGGTAACTACATATATGGTTTCATGCATAACCATCTACAGAGGCCCAGAAGGGTTTTGTGGAATGGAGATATCTGCAACTGGCGGTTCACGTGGGCAGGGTGGGTGAAGAAGAGTTGTTACGCTTGAAGCTGTTGGGGAGGAAGACTGAAGCCACGGTCTGCGCTGCGGAGATTCCAGCTGGCGCGGCGTCCGGAGCCTGGGATCCCTCGTTGGGGGACCCTGGAGGAGAAGAACTCTGACCGCCGGCCCGCAGCCTACAACAGCTTGAAGCCACAGTCTGCGATACTTCTAGCCACGGGCGCAGCGGGGACTTACTTACTTACCATCTGGAGCGGGATCCCTCGCCGGGAATCCATGTAGAAGAGCTCCAAACATGGCCTACTTCATCTATATGGTCCCCGACCAAGGTCTCCGGTAGGGACAGAGCATGAATGCTGTGCTGGATGTTTGGTGTGTTAAATTTGTTATTGTGTATTGTGTGTTCTTTTTTATTGTACCGCTGCTGGCAAATTCATTTCACTGCACTTCATTGTGTACATGATGAATACATCTGACTGCTGACTATAGGGTTGGGACATCATGATGTAGCTGGGAAAGTCCATTCTTGGGGTACTCTGCGCAGTCCTGGTCGCTCAGTTGTATGAAGGAAGTAATTTAGTTGGAAAGGATCCAAAAGAAATTCACCAGGATGTGCCCGTTCGTTGTAGGGAATTGGATGGGTTGACATGTTGTTCTCTGGTGTGAACGAGGCTGAGCGGTTACCCGATTACAGTGTACAGGCTCGAGAGTGTATTGATGAAGTGAACACTCACAAACATTTACCCAGCGAAGGTTCAACAACATGGGGGCAGAGGGTTAAAATGAGAGGACAGAGATTTAAGCGGGATGTTGGTGGCAAATTGTGCACTCAAGGGGTGCAGTCATCAAGTCAAATTTATTCGTCATGTGCACAATAAATTGCAGTGAAATGAATTTGCCAGCAGCGGTACAATAAAAAAGAACACACAATACACAATAATAATTTAACACAAACATCCACCACAGCATTTACCACTGTGGTGGAAGGCACAACATTTGGCCAGTCTTCCTCCAATTTCCCCCATGGTCAAATGGATGAAGATATGCAGGGAATGAAGCTAGAAGTGGACAGCCTCAACAGTCAACTGGTGAAAGTTTCAGATAAATGCCTTGATCTTGAAGCTTGCTCACGATGCCAAAAGCTACGAGTGCTGGGAGTAACAGAAGGGGCAGAAGGGGACAACGCTCGTGGGTTCACTGCCAACCTAATCAAACAGGTACTCAATCTACCTGTGGAACCGGAAATTGAAGTGGCACATCGAGTACCGAGATTTAAGCCAAGAGCACAAGCAGATCCAGCCCACCCACAACAGATCATAGTCAAACTGCGGGACATTTCAGCACTTGAGGATCTGATGAAAAAAATCAAATATGGAGTGAAGATGACCTTTGGACAAGACACTATCAAACTCCTGTGGGATTATCCCTTTGTCGTCTTTTTTGCATTTGTCGTCTTTTTGCGTCCGTCGTCTTTTTGCGTCCGTCGTCTTTTTGCGTTCGTCGTCTTTTTGCGTTCGTCGTCTTTTTGCGTTTGTCACCTTTTTTGCATTTGTCGCCTTTTTGCGTTCGTCATCTTTTTGCGTTCATCGTTTTTTGCGCAAAATTCATTTCATTTCATTTCATTTCATTTCATTTCATTTCATTTCATTTCATTTCATTTCATTTGTCCCTGTACCGAAGAAACCAAACCCAGCCTGCCATAACGACTTTCGACCAGTGGCCCTAACACCCATTGTAATGAAGTGTTTTGAGCGACTAGTTATGCAGCACATCAAAAACAGTCTACCTGCCGACCTAGACCCACTGCAGTTCGCCTACAGAGCCAACCGATCCACAGAGGACGCAGTCTCAACAACACTGAACCTCGTGTTGTCACATCTCGATCGGAAAAACACCTATGCCAGGATCCTCTTCATAGACTTCAGCTCCGCTTTCAACACAATCATCCCGCAGCAGCTGGTGGAGAAGTTGGAGCTGTTGGGGGTTGATGCTGGCACATGTAGCTGGGTCCTGAACTTCCTGTCACAGCGGCAGCAGACAGTCAGGGTGGGCAGTAGGACATCAAAAACCATAGCTGTGAGCACTGGCTCACCCCAAGGCTGTGTCCTAAGCCCCCTTCTGTTTAGTCTGCTGACACACGACTGTACTGCCAGACTCAATAACAACTTCATCAGCAAGTTCGCTGATGACACAACAGTAGTGGGTCTCATCAGTGACAACGATGAATCGGCGTACAGGATGGAGGTGGAGCTGCTCACAGGTTGGTGCAAATCCCCCACAACCTCATTCTTAACGTGGGAAAAACTAAGGAGATGGTGGTTGACTTCAGGAGGGCGGGGAAACATCACCATGCACCTCTGCACATCGACGGAGCTGATGTGGAAAGGGTCAGCAGCATGAAGTTCTTAGGACTACACCTGTCTGATGACCTGACGTCCACGGCCAACACCACAGCTCTGGTCAAGAGAGCCCAGCAGCGACTTCACCCCCTCCGAAGACTACGGAAAGCAGGCCTCCCCACCACACACTTACGGACTTTTTACAGGGGGACTGTCGAGAGCACACTGACATACGGCATCACTTCCTGGTTCGGGAGCTGCAAGGCGTACGAACGGCACCAACTGGACAGGATAGTGAAGACCGCAAGCAGGATTATTGGTGCTCCACTCCCCTTCCTGCTGGACATATACAAGAAGAGATGCATCAACAGAGCCATCTCCATCATCAAAGACCCTTACCACCCATCGCATGACTTTTTCACCATCCTCCCATCTGGGAAGAGGTACAGGAGCATCAGCTGCAAAACCAGCAGGATGCTCCTCAGCTTCTTCCCACAGGCTATAAGACTGTTAAATGAACTTTCCCCCCTGCCAAGTATCGCGCACAAACGCCCCACACTACAGCAGAGCCACTGTTGTGCCACTGCCGGTCGGAACGGCTGTTGAATGTTATTGAATGTTATTAGAGGGTTAAATTGTTCATGACATGTATTTTAATTTTAATTGCTATTTATTTTGTAACGAAAACTGAATGGACACTGGTTGAGAAACGTTTTTTTGTTTCCTCTGAGTATGCGAATACTCAGGAAATGACAATAAAGATTTACAATTACAATTACATTTCATTTCATTTCATTTCATTTCATTTCATTTCATTTCATTTCATTTCATTTCATTTCAGTCATTCAACAGCTTGAAGCCACAGGCTGCGATACTTCTAGCCACGGGCACAGCGGGGACTTACTTACTTACCATCTGGAGCGGGATCCCTCGCCGGGAATCCATGTAGAAGAGCTCCAAAAATGGCCTACTTCATCTTCAAGCCGCTGTCTCCGGTAGGGAAGCACCGATTCGGGACTTACCTTGCCTGTACATCTGGCCGCCGGCAGTGGCGACTGCAGAGATTTATGGTCCCGACCACGGGGGAACAATGGAGGAGGACTGACTAATCTTTGTGCCTTCCACCACAGTGATGAATGCTGTGCTGGATGTTTTGTGTTAAATTTGTTATTGTGTATTGTGTGTTCTTTTTTATTGTACCGCTGCTGGCAAATTCATTTCACTGCACTTCATTGTGTACATGATGAATACATCTGACTGCTGACTATAGGGTTGGGACATCATGATGTAGCTGGGAAAGTCCATTCTTGGGGTACTCTGCGCAGTCCTGGTCGCTCAGTTGTATGAAGGAAGTAATTTAGTTGGAAAGGATCCAAAAGAAATTCACCAGGATGTGCCCGTTCGTTGTAGGGAATTGGATGGGTTGACATGTTGTTCTCTGGTGTGAACGAGGATAAGCGGTTACCCGATTACAGTGTACAGGCTCGAGAGTGTATTGATGAAGTGAACACTCACAAACATTTACCCAGCGAAGGTTCAACAACATGGGGGCAGAGGGTTAAAATGAGAGGACAGAGATTTAAGCGGGATGTTGGTGGCAAATTGTGCACTCAAGGGGTGCAGTCATCAAGTCAAATTTATTCGTCATGTGCACAATAAATTGCAGTGAAATGAATTTGCCAGCAGCGGTACAATAAAAAAGAACACACAATACACAATAATAATTTAACACAAACAACCACCACAGCATTTACCACTGTGGTGGAAGGCACAACATTTGGCCAGTCTTCCTCCAATTTCCCCCATGGTCAAATGGATGAAGATATGCAGGGAATGAAGCTAGAAGTGGACAGCCTCAACAGTCAACTGGTGAAAGTTTCAGATAAATGCCTTGATCTTGAAGCTTGCTCACGATGCCAAAAGCTACGAGTGCTGGGAGTAACAGAAGGGGCAGAAGGGGACAACGCTCGTGGGTTCACTGCCAACCTAATCAAACAGGTACTCAATCTACCTGTGGAACCGGAAATTGAAGTGGCACATCGAGTACCGAGATTTAAGCCAAGAGCACAAGCAGATCCAGCCCACCCACAACAGATCATAGTCAAACTGCGGGACATTTCAGCACTTGAGGATCTGATGAAAAAAATCAAATATGGAGTGAAGATGACCTTTGGACAAGACACTATCAAACTCCTGTGGGATTATCCCTTTGTCGTCTTTTTTGCATTTGTCGTCTTTTTGCGTCCGTCGTCTTTTTGCGTCCGTCGTCTTTTTGCGTTCGTCGTCTTTTTGCGTTCGTCGTCTTTTTGCGTTTGTCACCTTTTTTGCATTTGTCGCCTTTTTGCGTTCGTCATCTTTTTGCGTTCATCGTTTTTTTGCGCAAAATTTCATTTCATTTCATTTCATTTCATTTCATTTCATTTCATTTCATTTCATTTCATTTCATTTCATCGTCCCTGTACCGAAGAAACCAAACCCAGCCTGCCATAACGACTTTCGACCAGTGGCCCTAACACCCATTGTAATGAAGTGTTTTGAGCGACTAGTTATGCAGCACATCAAAAACAGTCTACCTGCCGACCTAGACCCACTGCAGTTCGCCTACAGAGCCAACCGATCCACAGAGGACGCAGTCTCAACAACACTGAACCTCGTGTTGTCACATCTCGATCGGAAAAACACCTATGCCAGGATCCTCTTCATAGACTTCAGCTCCGCTTTCAACACAATCATCCCGCAGCAGCTGGTGGAGAAGTTGGAGCTGTTGGGGGTTGATGCTGGCACATGTAGCTGGGTCCTGAACTTCCTGTCACAGCGGCAGCAGACAGTCAGGGTGGGCAGTAGGACATCAAAAACCATAGCTGTGAGCACTGGCTCACCCCAAGGCTGTGTCCTAAGCCCCCTTCTGTTTAGTCTGCTGACACACGACTGTACTGCCAGACTCAATAACAACTTCATCAGCAAGTTCGCTGATGACACAACAGTAGTGGGTCTCATCAGTGACAACGATGAATCGGCGTACAGGATGGAGGTGGAGCTGCTCACAGGTTGGTGCAAATCCCACAACCTCATTCTTAACGTGGGAAAAACTAAGGAGATGGTGGTTGACTTCAGGAGGGCGGGGAAACATCACCATGCACCTCTGCACATCGACGGAGCTGATGTGGAAAGGGTCAGCAGCATGAAGTTCTTAGGACTACACCTGTCTGATGACCTGACGTCCACGGCCAACACCACAGCTCTGGTCAAGAGAGCCCAGCAGCGACTTCACCCCCTACGAAGACTACGGAAAGCAGGCCTCCCCACCACACATCTACGGACTTTTTACAGGGGGACTGTCGAGAGCACACTGACATACGGCATCACTTCCTGGTTCGGGAGCTGCAAGGCGTACGAACGGCACCAACTGGACAGGATAGTGAAGACCGCAAGCAGGATTATTGGTGCTCCACTCCCCTTCCTGCTGGACATATACAAGAAGAGATGCATCAACAGAGCCATCTCCATCATCAAAGACCCTTACCACCCATCGCATGACTTTTTCACCATCCTCCCATCTGGGAAGAGGTACAGGAGCATCAGCTGCAAAACCAGCAGGATGCTCCTCAGCTTCTTCCCACAGGCTATAAGACTGTTAAATGAACTTTCCCCCCTGCCAAGTATCGCGCACAAACACCCCACACTACAGCAGAGCCACTGTTGTGCCACTGCCGGTCGGAACGGCTGTTGAATGTTATTGAATGTTATTAGAGGGTTAAATTGTTCATGACATGTATTTTAATTTTAATTGCTATTTATTTTGTAACGAAAACTGAATGGACACTGGTTGAGAAACGTTTTTTTTTTTCCTCTGAGTATGCGAATACTCAGGAAATGACAATAAAGATTTACAATTACAATTACATTTCATTTCATTTCATTTCATTTCATTTCATTTCATTTCATTTCATTTCATTTCATTTCATTCAACAGCTTGAAGCCACAGTCTGCGATACTTCTAGCCACGGGCACAGCGGGGACTTACTTACTTACCATCTGGAGCGGGATCCCTCGCCGGGAATCCATGTAGAAGAGCTCCAAACATGGCCTACTTCATCTTCAAGCCGCTGTCTCCGGTAGGGAAGCACCGATTCGGGACTTACCTTGCCTGTACATCTGGCCGCCCGCAGCGGCGACTGCGGAGGTATATGGTCCCGACCAAGGTGAACAATGGAGGAGGACTGACTAATCTTTGTGCCTTCCACCACAGTGATGAATGCTGTGCTGGATGTTTTGTGTTAAATTTGTTATTGTGTATTGTGTGTTCTTTTTTATTGTACCGCTGCTGGCAAATTCATTTCACTGCACTTCATTGTGTACATGATGAATACATCTGACTGCTGACTATAGGGTTGGGACATCATGATGTAGCTGGGAAAGTCCATTCTTGGGGTACTCTGCGCAGTCCTGGTCGCTCAGTTGTATGAAGGAAGTAATTTAGTTGGAAAGGATCCAAAAGAAATTCACCAGGATGTGCACGTTCGTTGTAGGGAATTGGATGGGTTGACATGTTGTTCTCTGGTGTGAACGAGGCTGAGCGGTTACCCGATTACAGTGTACAGGCTCGAGAGTGTATTGATGAAGTGAACACTCACAAACATTTACCCAGCGAAGGTTCAACAACATGGGGGCAGAGGGTTAAAATGAGAGGACAGAGATTTAAGCGGGATGTTGGTGGCAAATTGTGCACTCAAGGGGTGCAGTCATCAAGTCAAATTTATTCGTCATGTGCACAATAAATTGCAGTGAAATGAATTTGCCAGCAGCGGTACAATAAAAAAGAACACACAATACACAATAATAATTTAACACAAACATCCACCACAGCATTTACCACTGTGGTGGAAGGCACAACATTTGGCCAGTCTTCCTCCAATTTCCCCCATGGTCAAATGGATGAAGATATGCAGGGAATGAAGCTAGAAGTGGACAGCCTCAACAGTCAACTGGTGAAAGTTTCAGATAAATGCCTTGATCTTGAAGCTTGCTCACGATGCCAAAAGCTACGAGTGCTGGGAGTAACAGAAGGGGCAGAAGGGGACAACGCTCGTGGGTTCACTGCCAACCTAATCAAACAGGTACTCAATCTACCTGTGGAACCGGAAATTGAAGTGGCACATCGAGTACCGAGATTTAAGCCAAGAGCACAAGCAGATCCAGCCCACCCACAACAGATCATAGTCAAACTGCGGGACATTTCAGCACTTGAGGATCTGATGAAAAAAATCAAATATGGAGTGAAGATGACCTTTGGACAAGACACTATCAAACTCCTGTGGGATTATCCCTTTGTCGTCTTTTTTGCATTTGTCGTCTTTTTGCGTCCGTCGTCTTTTTGCGTCCGTCGTCTTTTTTCGTTCGTCGTCTTTTTGCGTTCGTCGTCTTTTTGCGTTTGTCACCTTTTTTGCATTTGTCGCCTTTTTGCGTTCGTCATCTTTTTGCGTTCATCGTTTTTTGCGCAAAATTCATTTCATTTCATTTCATTTCATTTCATTTCATTTCATTTCATTTCATTTCATTTCATTTCATTTCATTTGTCCCTGTACCGAAGAAACCAAACCCAGCCTGCCATAACGACTTTCGACCAGTGGCCCTAACACCCATTGTAATGAAGTGTTTTGAGCGACTAGTTATGCAGCACATCAAAAACAGTCTACCTGCCGACCTAGACCCACTGCAGTTCGCCTACAGAGCCAACCGATCCACAGAGGACGCAGTCTCAACAACACTGAACCTCGTGTTGTCACATCTCGATCGGAAAAACACCTATGCCAGGATCCTCTTCATAGACTTCAGCTCCGCTTTCAACACAATCATCCCGCAGCAGCTGGTGGAGAAGTTGGAGCTGTTGGGGGTTGATGCTGGCACATGTAGCTGGGTCCTGAACTTCCTGTCACAGCGGCAGCAGACAGTCAGGGTGGGCAGTAGGACATCAAAAACCATAGCTGTGAGCACTGGCTCACCCCAAGGCTGTGTCCTAAGCCCCCTTCTGTTTAGTCTGCTGACACACGACTGTACTGCCAGACTCAATAACAACTTCATCAGCAAGTTCGCTGATGACACAACAGTAGTGGGTCTCATCAGTGACAACGATGAATCGGCGTACAGGATGGAGGTGGAGCTGCTCACAGGTTGGTGCAAATCCCACAACCTCATTCTTAACGTGGGAAAAACTAAGGAGATGGTGGTTGACTTCAGGAGGGCGGGGAAACATCACCATGCACCTCTGCACATCGACGGAGCTGATGTGGAAAGGGTCAGCAGCATGAAGTTCTTAGGACTACACCTGTCTGATGACCTGACGTCCACGGCCAACACCACAGCTCTGGTCAAGAGAGCCCAGCAGCGACTTCACCCCCTCCGAAGACTACGGAAAGCAGGCCTCCCCACCACACATCTACGGACTTTTTACAGGGGGACTGTCGAGAGCACACTGACATACGGCATCACTTCCTGGTTCGGGAGCTGCAAGGCGTACGAACGGCACCAACTGGACAGGATAGTGAAGACCGCAAGCAGGATTATTGGTGCTCCACTCCCCTTCCTGCTGGACATATACAAGAAGAGATGCATCAACAGAGCCATCTCCATCATCAAAGACCCTTACCACCCATCGCATGACTTTTTCACCATCCTCCCATCTGGGAAGAGGTACAGGAGCATCAGCTGCAAAACCAGCAGGATGCTCCTCAGCTTCTTCCCACAGGCTATAAGACTGTTAAATGAACTTTCCCCCCTGCCAAGTATCGCGCACAAACACCCCACACTACAGCAGAGCCACTGTTGTGCCACTGCCGGTCGGAACGGCTGTTGAATGTTATTGAATGTTATTAGAGGGTTAAATTGTTCATGACATGTATTTTAATTTTAATTGCTATTTATTTTGTAACGAAAACTGAATGGACACTGGTTGAGAAACGTTTTTTTGTTTCCTCTGAGTATGCGAATACTCAGGAAATGACAATAAAGATTTACAATTACAATTACATTTCATTTCATTTCATTTCATTTCATTTCATTTCATTTCATTTCATTTCATTCAACAGCTTGAAGCCACAGTCTGCGATACTTCTAGCCACGGGCACAGCGGGGACTTACTTACTTACCATCTGGAGCGGGATCCCTCGCCGGGAATCCATGTAGAAGAGCTCCAAACATGGCCTACTTCATCTTCAAGCCGCTGTCTCCGGTAGGGAAGCACCGATTCGGGACTTACCTTGCCTGTACATCTGGCCGCCCGCAGCGGCGACTGCGGAGGTATATGGTCCCGACCAAGGTGAACAATGGAGGAGGACTGACTAATCTTTGTGCCTTCCACCACAGTGATGAATGCTGTGCTGGATGTTTTGTGTTAAATTTGTTATTGTGTATTGTGTGTTCTTTTTTATTGTACCGCTGCTGGCAAATTCATTTCACTGCACTTCATTGTGTACATGATGAATACATCTGACTGCTGACTATAGGGTTGGGACATCATGATGTAGCTGGGAAAGTCCATTCTTGGGGTACTCTGCGCAGTCCTGGTCGCTCAGTTGTATGAAGGAAGTAATTTAGTTGGAAAGGATCCAAAAGAAATTCACCAGGATGTGCCCGTTCGTTGTAGGGAATTGGATGGGTTGACATGTTGTTCTCTGGTGTGAACGAGGCTGAGCGGTTACCCGATTACAGTGTACAGGCTCGAGAGTGTATTGATGAAGTGAACACTCACAAACATTTACCCAGCGAAGGTTCAACAACATGGGGGCAGAGGGTTAAAATGAGAGGACAGAGATTTAAGCGGGATGTTGGTGACAAATTGTGCACTCAAGGGGTGCAGTCATCAAGTCAAATTTATTCGTCATGTGCACAATAAATTGCAGTGAAATGAATTTGCCAGCAGCGGTACAATAAAAAAGAACACACAATACACAATAATAATTTAACACAAACATCCACCACAGCATTTACCACTGTGGTGGAAGGCACAACATTTGGCCAGTCTTCCTCCAATTTCCCCCATGGTCAAATGGATGAAGATATGCAGGGAATGAAGCTAGAAGTGGACAGCCTCAACAGTCAACTGGTGAAAGTTTCAGATAAATGCCTTGATCTTGAAGCTTGCTCACGATGCCAAAAGCTACGAGTGCTGGGAGTAACAGAAGGGGCAGAAGGGGACAACGCTCGTGGGTTCACTGCCAACCTAATCAAACAGGTACTCAATCTACCTGTGGAACCGGAAATTGAAGTGGCACATCGAGTACCGAGATTTAAGCCAAGAGCACAAGCAGATCCAGCCCACCCACAACAGATCATAGTCAAACTGCGGGACATTTCAGCACTTGAGGATCTGATGAAAAAAATCAAATATGGAGTGAAGATGACCTTTGGACAAGACACTATCAAACTCCTGTGGGATTATCCCTTTGTCGTCTTTTTTGCATTTGTCGTCTTTTTGCGTCCGTCGTCTTTTTGCGTCCGTCGTCTTTTTGCGTTCGTCGTCTTTTTGCGTTCGTCGTCTTTTTGCGTTTGTCACCTTTTTTGCATTTGTCGCCTTTTTGCGTTCGTCATCTTTTTGCGTTCATCGTTTTTTGCGCAAAATTCATTTCATTTCATTTCATTTCATTTCATTTCATTTCATTTCATTTCATTTCATTTCATTTCATTTCATTTGTCCCTGTACCGAAGAAACCAAACCCAGCCTGCCATAACGACTTTCGACCAGTGGCCCTAACACCCATTGTAATGAAGTGTTTTGAGCGACTAGTTATGCAGCACATCAAAAACAGTCTACCTGCCGACCTAGACCCACTGCAGTTCGCCTACAGAGCCAACCGATCCACAGAGGACGCAGTCTCAACAACACTGAACCTCGTGTTGTCACATCTCGATCGGAAAAACACCTATGCCAGGATCCTCTTCATAGACTTCAGCTCCGCTTTCAACACAATCATCCCGCAGCAGCTGGTGGAGAAGTTGGAGCTGTTGGGGGTTGATGCTGGCACATGTAGCTGGGTCCTGAACTTCCTGTCACAGCGGCAGCAGACAGTCAGGGTGGGCAGTAGGACATCAAAAACCATAGCTGTGAGCACTGGCTCACCCCAAGGCTGTGTCCTAAGCCCCCTTCTGTTTAGTCTGCTGACACACGACTGTACTGCCAGACTCAATAACAACTTCATCAGCAAGTTCGCTGATGACACAACAGTAGTGGGTCTCATCAGTGACAACGATGAATCGGCGTACAGGATGGAGGTGGAGCTGCTCACAGGTTGGTGCAAATCCCACAACCTCATTCTTAACGTGGGAAAAACTAAGGAGATGGTGGTTGACTTCAGGAGGGCGGGGAAACATCACCATGCACCTCTGCACATCGACGGAGCTGATGTGGAAAGGGTCAGCAGCATGAAGTTCTTAGGACTACACCTGTCTGATGACCTGACGTCCACGGCCAACACCACAGCTCTGGTCAAGAGAGCCCAGCAGCGACTTCACCCCCTCCGAAGACTACGGAAAGCAGGCCTCCCCACCACACATCTACGGACTTTTTACAGGGGGACTGTCGAGAGCACACTGACATACGGCATCACTTCCTGGTTCGGGAGCTGCAAGGCGTACGAACGGCACCAACTGGACAGGATAGTGAAGACCGCAAGCAGGATTATTGGTGCTCCACTCCCCTTCCTGCTGGACATATACAAGAAGAGATGCATCAACAGAGCCATCTCCATCATCAAAGACCCTTACCACCCATCGCATGACTTTTTCACCATCCTCCCATCTGGGAAGAGGTACAGGAGCATCAGCTGCAAAACCAGCAGGATGCTCCTCAGCTTCTTCCCACAGGCTATAAGACTGTTAAATGAACTTTCCCCCCTGCCAAGTATCGCGCACAAACACCCCACACTACAGCAGAGCCACTGTTGTGCCACTGCCGGTCGGAACGGCTGTTGAATGTTATTGAATGTTATTAGAGGGTTAAATTGTTCATGACATGTATTTTAATTTTAATTGCTATTTATTTTGTAACGAAAACTGAATGGACACTGGTTGAGAAACGTTTTTTTGTTTCCTCTGAGTATGCGAATACTCAGGAAATGACAATAAAGATTTACAATTACAATTATATTTCATTTCATTTCATTTCATTTCATTTCATTTCATTTCATTTCATTTCATTTCATTCAACAGCTTGAAGCCACAGTCTGCGATACTTCTAGCCACGGGCACAGCGGGGACTTACTTACTTACTTACCATCTGGAGCGGGATCCCTCGCCGGGAATCCATGTAGAAGAGCTCCAAACATGGCCTACTTCATCTTCAAGCCGCTGTCTCCGGTAGGGAAGCACCGATTCGGGACTTACCTTGCCTGTACATCTGGCCGCCCGCAGCGGCGACTGCGGAGGTATATGGTCCCGACCAAGGTGAACAATGGAGGAGGACTGGCTAACCATTGTGCCTTCCACCACAGTGATGAATGCTGGGCTGGATGTTTTGTGTTAAATTTGTTATTGTGTATTGTGTGTTCTTTTTTATTGTACCGCTGCTGGCAAATTCATTTCACTGCACTTCATTGTGTACATGATGAATACATCTGACTGCTGACTATAGGGTTGGGACATCATGATGTAGCTGGGAAAGTCCATTCTTGGGGTACTCTGCGCAGTCCTGGTCGCTCAGTTGTATGAAGGAAGTAATTTAGTTGGAAAGGATCCAAAAGAAATTCACCAGGATGTGCCCGTTCGTTGTAGGGAATTGGATGGGTTGACATGTTGTTCTCTGGTGTGAACGAGGCTGAGCGGTTACCCGATTACAGTGTACAGGCTCGAGAGTGTATTGATGAAGTGAACACTCACAAACATTTACCCAGCGAAGGTTCAACAACATGGGGGCAGAGGGTTAAAATGAGAGGACAGAGATTTAAGCGGGATGTTGGTGGCAAATTGTGCACTCAAGGGGTGCAGTCATCAAGTCAAATTTATTCGTCATGTGCACAATAAATTGCAGTGAAATGAATTTGCCAGCAGCGGTACAATAAAAAAGAACACACAATACACAATAATAATTTAACACAAACATCCACCACAGCATTTACCACTGTGGTGGAAGGCACAACATTTGGCCAGTCTTCCTCCAATTTCCCCCATGGTCAAATGGATGAAGATATGCAGGGAATGAAGCTAGAAGTGGACAGCCTCAACAGTCAACTGGTGAAAGTTTCAGATAAATGCCTTGATCTTGAAGCTTGCTCACGATGCCAAAAGCTACGAGTGCTGGGAGTAACAGAAGGGGCAGAAGGGGACAACGCTCGTGGGTTCACTGCCAACCTAATCAAACAGGTACTCAATCTACCTGTGGAACCGGAAATTGAAGTGGCACATCGAGTACCGAGATTTAAGCCAAGAGCACAAGCAGATCCAGCCCACCCACAACAGATCATAGTCAAACTGCGGGACATTTCAGCACTTGAGGATCTGATGAAAAAAATCAAATATGGAGTGAAGATGACCTTTGGACAAGACACTATCAAACTCCTGTGGGATTATCCCTTTGTCGTCTTTTTTGCATTTGTCGTCTTTTTTGCGTCCGTCGTCTTTTTGCGTCCGTCGTCTTTTTTCGCGTTCGTCGTCTTTTTGCGTTCGCGTCGTCTTTTTGCGTTTGTCATCTTTTTGCATTCATCGTCTTTTTGCGTTCGTCATCTTTTTGCGTTCATCGTTTTTTGCGCAAAATTCATTTTGTTTCATTTCATTTCATTTCATTTCATTTCATTTCATTTTCATTTCATTCATTTCATTTCATTTCCATTGTCCCTGTACCGAAGAAACCAAACCCAGCCTGCCATAACGACTTTCGACCAGTGGCCCTAACACCCATTGTAATGAAGTGTTTTGAGCGACTATTATGCAGCACATCAAAAACAGTCTACCTGCCGACCTAGACCCACTGCAGTTCGCCTACAGAGCCAACCGATCCACAGAGGACGCAGTCTCAACAACACTGAACCTCGTGTTGTCACATCTCGATCGGAAAAACACCTATGCCAGGATCCTCTTCATAGACTTCAGCTCCGCTTTCAACACAATCATCCCGCAGCAGCTGGTGGAGAAGTTGGAGCTGTTGGGGGTTGATGCTGGCACATGTAGCTGGGTCCTGAACTTCCTGTCACAGCGGCAGCAGACAGTCAGGGTGGGCAGTAGGACATCAAAAACCATAGCTGTGAGCACTGGCTCACCCCAAGGCTGTGTCCTAAGCCCCCTTCTGTTTAGTCTGCTGACACACGACTGTACTGCCAGACTCAATAACAACTTCATCAGCAAGTTCGCTGATGACACAACAGTAGTGGGTCTCATCAGTGACAACGATGAATCGGCGTACAGGATGGAGGTGGAGCTGCTCACAGGTTGGTGCAAATCCCACAACCTCATTCTTAACGTGGGAAAAACTAAGGAGATGGTGGTTGACTTCAGGAGGGCGGGGAAACATCACCATGCACCTCTGCACATCGACGGAGCTGATGTGGAAAGGGTCAGCAGCATGAAGTTCTTAGGACTACACCTGTCTGATGACCTGACGTCCACGGCCAACACCACAGCTCTGGTCAAGAGAGCCCAGCAGCGACTTCACCCCCTCCGAAGACTACGGAAAGCAGGCCTCCCCACCACACATCTACGGACTTTTTACAGGGGGACTGTCGAGAGCACACTGACATACGGCATCACTTCCTGGTTCGGGAGCTGCAAGGCGTACGAACGGCACCAACTGGACAGGATAGTGAAGACCGCAAGCAGGATTATTGGTGCTCCACTCCCCTTCCTGCTGGACATATACAAGAAGAGATGCATCAACAGAGCCATCTCCATCATCAAAGACCCTTACCACCCATCGCATGACTTTTTCACCATCCTCCCATCTGGGAAGAGGTACAGGAGCATCAGCTGCAAAACCAGCAGGATGCTCCTCAGCTTCTTCCCACAGGCTATAAGACTGTTAAATGAACTTTCCCCCCTGCCAAGTATCGCGCACAAACACCCCACACTACAGCAGAGCCACTGTTGTGCCACTGCCGGTCGGAACGGCTGTTGAATGTTATTGAATGTTA
This sequence comes from Leucoraja erinaceus, assembly GCF_028641065.1. Taxonomy (NCBI): domain Eukaryota; kingdom Metazoa; phylum Chordata; class Chondrichthyes; order Rajiformes; family Rajidae; genus Leucoraja; species Leucoraja erinaceus. The sequence continues at coordinate 8,207 of NW_026575264.1, read as the reverse complement.
TTAGAGGGTTAAATTGTTCATGACATGTATTTTAATTTTAATTGCTATTTATTTTGTAACGAAAACTGAATGGACACTGGTTGAGAAACGTTTTTTTGTTTCCTCTGAGTATGCGAATACTCAGGAAATGACAATAAAGATTTACAATTACAATTTCATTTCATTTCATTTCATTTCATTTCATTTCATTTTTCATTTCATTTCATTTCATTTCATTTCATTTCATTTCAAGAAGAGCTCCAAACATGGCCTACTTCATCTTCAAGCCGCTGTCTCCGGTAGGGAAGCACCGATTCGGGACTTACCTTGCCTGTACATCTGGCCATCCGCAGCAGCGACTGCGGAGGGTTTATGGTCCCGACCAAGGTGAACAATGGAGGAGGACTGACTGAACTTTGTGCCTTCCACCACAGTGATGAATGCTGCGGTGGATGTTTTGTGTTTAATTTGTTATTGTGTATTGTGTGTTCTTTTTTATTGTACCGCTGCTGGCAAATTCATTTCACTGCACTTCATTGTGTACATGATGAATACATCTGACTGCTGACTATAGGGTTGGGACATCATGATGTAGCTGGGAAAGTCCATTCTTGGGGTACTCTGCGCAGTCCTGGTCGCTCAGTTGTATGAAGGAAGTAATTTAGTTGGAAAGGATCCAAAAGAAATTCACCAGGATGTGCCCGTTCGTTGTAGGGAATTGGATGGGTTGACATGTTGTTCTCTGGTGTGAACGAGGCTGAGCGGTTACCCGATTACAGTGTACAGGCTCGAGAGTGTATTGATGAAGTGAACACTCACAAACATTTACCCAGCGAAGGTTCAACAACATGGGGGCAGAGGGTTAAAATGAGAGGACAGAGATTTAAGCGGGATGTTGGTGGCAAATTGTGCACTCAAGGGGTGCAGTCATCAAGTCAAATTTATTCGTCATGTGCACAATAAATTGCAGTGAAATGAATTTGCCAGCAGCGGTACAATAAAAAAAGAACACACAATACACAATAATAATTTAACACAAACATCCACCACAGCATTTACCACTGTGGTGGAAGGCACAACATTTGGCCAGTCTTCCTCCAATTTCCCCCATGGTCAAATGGATGAAGATATGCAGGGAATGAAGCTAGAAGTGGACAGCCTCAACAGTCAACTGGTGAAAGTTTCAGATAAATGCCTTGATCTTGAAGCTTGCTCACGATGCCAAAAGCTACGAGTGCTGGGAGTAACAGAAGGGGCAGAAGGGGACAACGCTCGTGGGTTCACTGCCAACCTAATCAAACAGGTACTCAATCTACCTGTGGAACCGGAAATTGAAGTGGCACATCGAGTACCGAGATTTAAGCCAAGAGCACAAGCAGATCCAGCCCACCCACAACAGATCATAGTCAAACTGCGGGACATTTCAGCACTTGAGGATCTGATGAAAAAAATCAAATATGGAGTGAAGATGACCTTTGGACAAGACACTATCAAACTCCTGTGGGATTATCCCTTTGTCGTCTTTTTTGCATTTGTCGTCTTTTTTCGTTTGTCGTCTTTATGCCTTCGTCGTCTTTATTCGTGCGTCGTCTTTTTGCGTTTGTCACCTTTTTTGCATTTGTCGCCTTTTTGCGTTCGTCATCTTTTTGCGTTCATCGTTTTTTGCGCAAAATTCATTTCATTTCATTTCATTTCATTTCATTTCATTTCATTTCATTTCATTTCATTTCATTTCATTTCATTTGTCCCTGTACCGAAGAAACCAAACCCAGCCTGCCATAACGACTTTCGACCAGTGGCCCTAACACCCATTGTAATGAAGTGTTTTGAGCGACTAGTTATGCAGCACATCAAAAACAGTCTACCTGCCGACCTAGACCCACTGCAGTTCGCCTACAGAGCCAACCGATCCACAGAGGACGCAGTCTCAACAACACTGAACCTCGTGTTGTCACATCTCGATCGGAAAAACACCTATGCCAGGATCCTCTTCATAGACTTCAGCTCCGCTTTCAACACAATCATCCCGCAGCAGCTGGTGGAGAAGTTGGAGCTGTTGGGGGTTGATGCTGGCACATGTAGCTGGGTCCTGAACTTCCTGTCACAGCGGCAGCAGACAGTCAGGGTGGGCAGTAGGACATCAAAAACCATAGCTGTGAGCACTGGCTCACCCCAAGGCTGTGTCCTAAGCCCCCTTCTGTTTAGTCTGCTGACACACGACTGTACTGCCAGACTCAATAACAACTTCATCAGCAAGTTCGCTGATGACACAACAGTAGTGGGTCTCATCAGTGACAACGATGAATCGGCGTACAGGATGGAGGTGGAGCTGCTCACAGGTTGGTGCAAATCCCACAACCTCATTCTTAACGTGGGAAAAACTAAGGAGATGGTGGTTGACTTCAGGAGGGCGGGGAAACATCACCATGCACCTCTGCACATCGACGGAGCTGATGTGGAAAGGGTCAGCAGCATGAAGTTCTTAGGACTACACCTGTCTGATGACCTGACGTCCACGGCCAACACCACAGCTCTGGTCAAGAGAGCCCAGCAGCGACTTCACCCCCTCCGAAGACTACGGAAAGCAGGCCTCCCCACCACACATCTACGGACTTTTTACAGGGGGACTGTCGAGAGCACACTGACATACGGCATCACTTCCTGGTTCGGGAGCTGCAAGGCGTACGAACGGCACCAACTGGACAGGATAGTGAAGACCGCAAGCAGGATTATTGGTGCTCCACTCCCCTTCCTGCTGGACATATACAAGAAGAGATGCATCAACAGAGCCATCTCCATCATCAAAGACCCTTACCACCCATCGCATGACTTTTTCACCATCCTCCCATCTGGGAAGAGGTACAGGAGCATCAGCTGCAAAACCAGCAGGATGCTCCTCAGCTTCTTCCCACAGGCTATAAGACTGTTAAATGAACTTTCCCCCCTGCCAAGTATCGCGCACAAACACCCCACACTACAGCAGAGCCACTGTTGTGCCACTGCCGGTCGGAACGGCTGTTGAATGTTATTGAATGTTATTAGAGGGTTAGATTGTTCATGACATGTATTTTAATTTTAATTGCTATTTATTTTGTAACGAAAACTGAATGGACACTGGTTGAGAAACGTTTTTTTGTTTCCTCTGAGTATGCGAATACTCAGGAAATGACAATAAAGATTTACAATTACAATTACATTCATTTCATTTCATTTCATTTCATTCATTTCATTTCATTTCATTTCATTTCATTTCATTTCATTTCATTCAACAGCTTGAAGCCACAGTCTGCGATACTTCTAGCCACGGGCACAGCGGGGCCTTACTTACTTACCCTCTGGAGCGGGATCCCTCGCCGGGAATCCATGTAGAAGAGCTCCAAACATGGCCTACTTCATCTTCAAGCCGCTGTCTCCGGTAGGGAAGCACCGATTCGGGACTTACCTTGCCTGTACATCTGGCCGCCCGCAGCGGCGACTGCGGAGGTATATGGTCCCGACCAAGGTGAACAATGGAGGAGGACTGACTAATCTTTGTGCCTTCCACCACAGTGATGAATGCTGTGCTGGATGTTTTGTGTTAAATTTGTTATTGTGTATTGTGTGTTCTTTTTTTATTGTACCGCTGCTGGCAAATTCATTTCACTGCACTTCATTGTGTACATGATGAATACATCTGACTGCTGACTATAGGGTTGGGACATCATGATGTAGCTGGGAAAGTCCATTCTTGGGGTACTCTGCGCAGTCCTGGTCGCTCAGTTGTATGAAGGAAGTAATTTAGTTGGAAAGGATCCAAAAGAAATTCACCAGGATGTGCCCGTTCGTTGTAGGGAATTGGATGGGTTGACATGTTGTTCTCTGGTGTGAACGAGGCTGAGCGGTTACCCGATTACAGTGTACAGGCTCGAGAGTGTATTGATGAAGTGAACACTCACAAACATTTACCCAGCGAAGGTTCAACAACATGGGGGCAGAGGGTTAAAATGAGAGGACAGAGATTTAAGCGGGATGTTGGTGGCAAATTGTGCACTCAAGGGGTGCAGTCATCAAGTCAAATTTATTCGTCATGTGCACAATAAATTGCAGTGAAATGAATTTGCCAGCAGCGGTACAATAAAAAAGAACACACAATACACAATAATAATTTAACACAAACACATCCACCACAGCATTTACCACTGTGGTGGAAGGCACAACATTTGGCCGTCTTCCTCCTCCAATTTCCCCCATGGTCAAATGGATGAAGATATGCAGGGAATGAAGCTAGAAGTGGACAGCCTCAACAGTCAACTGGTGAAAGTTTCAGATAAATGCCTTGATCTTGAAGCTTGCTCACGATGCCAAAACTTTTACGAGTGCTGGGAGTAACAGAAGGGGCAGAAGGGGACAACGCTCGTGGGTTAACTGCCAACCTAATCAAACAGGTACTCAATCTTCCTGTGGAACCGGAAATTGAAGTGGCACATCGAGTACCGAGATTTAAGCCAAGAGCACAAGCAGATCCAGCCCACCCACAACAGATCATAGTCAAACTGCGGGACATTTCAGCACTTGAGGATCTGATGAAAAAAATCAAATATGGAGTGAAGATGACCTTTGGACAAGACACTATCAAACTCCTGTGGGATTATCCCTTTGTCGTCTTTTTTGCATTTGTCGTCTTTTTTCGTCCGTCGTCTTTTTGCGTCCGTCGTCTTTTTGCGTTCGTCGTCTTTTTGCGTCGGTCGTCTTATTGCGTTCGTCGTCTTTTCGTTGTCTTTTTACATTCGTCGTCTTTTTGCGTTCGTCGTCTTTTGCGTTCGTCGTCTTTTTGCGTTCGTCATCTTTTTGCGTTCATCGTTTTTTGTCGCAAAAAATTCATTTCATTTCATTTCATTTCATTTCATTTCATTTCATTTCATTTCATTTCATTTCATTTCATTTGTCCCCTGTACCGAAGAAACCAAACCCAGCCTGCCATAACGACTTTCGACCAGTGGCCCTAACACCCATTGTAATGAAGTGTTTTGAGCGACTAGTTATGCAGCACATCAAAAACAGTCTACCTGCCGACCTAGACCCACTGCAGTTCGCCTACAGAGCCAACCGATCCACAGAGGACGCAGTCTCAACAACACTGAACCTCGTGTTGTCACATCTCGATCGGAAAAACACCTATGCCAGGATCCTCTTCATAGACTTCAGCTCCGCTTTCAACACAATCATCCCGCAGCAGCTGGTGGAGAAGTTGGAGCTGTTGGGGGTTGATGCTGGCACATGTAGCTGGGTCCTGAACTTCCTGTCACAGCGGCAGCAGACAGTCAGGGTGGGCAGTAGGACATCAAAAACCATAGCTGTGAGCACTGGCTCACCCCAAGGCTGTGTCCTAAGCCCCCTTCTGTTTAGTCTGCTGACACACGACTGTACTGCCAGACTCAATAACAACTTCATCAGCAAGTTCGCTGATGACACAACAGTAGTGGGTCTCATCAGTGACAACGATGAATCGGCGTACAGGATGGAGGTGGAGCTGCTCACAGGTTGGTGCAAATCCCACAACCTCATTCTTAACGTGGGAAAAACTAAGGAGATGGTGGTTGACTTCAGGAGGGCGGGGAAACATCACCATGCACCTCTGCACATCGACGGAGCTGATGTGGAAAGGGTCAGCAGCATGAAGTTCTTAGGACTACACCTGTCTGATGACCTGACGTCCACGGCCAACACCACAGCTCTGGTCAAGAGAGCCCAGCAGCGACTTCACCCCCTACGAAGACTACGGAAAGCAGGCCTCCCCACCACACATCTACGGACTTTTTACAGGGGGACTGTCGAGAGCACACTGACATACGGCATCACTTCCTGGTTCGGGAGCTGCAAGGCGTACGAACGGCACCAACTGGACAGGATAGTGAAGACCGCAAGCAGGATTATTGGTGCTCCACTCCCCTTCCTGCTGGACATATACAAGAAGAGATGCATCAACAGAGCCATCTCCATCATCAAAGACCCTTACCACCCATCGCATGACTTTTTCACCATCCTCCCATCTGGGAAGAGGTACAGGAGCATCAGCTGCAAAACCAGCAGGATGCTCCTCAGCTTCTTCCCACAGGCTATAAGACTGTTAAATGAACTTTCCCCCCTGCCAAGTATCGCGCACAAACACCCCACACTACAGCAGAGCCACTGTTGTGCCACTGCCGGTCGGAACGGCTGTTGAATGTTATTGAATGTTATTAGAGGGTTAAATTGTTCATGACATGTATTTTAATTTTAATTGCTATTTATTTTGTAACGAAAACTGAATGGACACTGGTTGAGAAACGTTTTTTTGTTTCCTCTGAGTATGCGAATACTCAGGAAATGACAATAAAGATTTACAATTACAATTACATTTCATTTCATTTCATTTCATTTCATTTCATTTCATTTCATTTCATTTCATTTCATTTCATTTCATTCAACAGCTTGAAGCCACAGTCTGCGATACTTCTAGCCACGGGCACAGCGGGGACTTACTTACTTACCATCTGGAGCGGGATCCCTCGCCGGGAATCCATGTAGAAGAGCTCCAAACATGGCCTACTTCATCTTCAAGCCGCTGTCTCCGGTAGGGAAGCACCGATTCGGGACTTACCTTGCCTGTACATCTGGCCGCCCGCAGCGGCGACTGCGGAGGTATATGGTCCCGACCAAGGTGAACAATGGAGGAGGACTGACTAATCTTTGTGCCTTCCACCACAGTGATGAATGCTGTGCTGGATGTTTTGTGTTAAATTTGTTATTGTGTATTGTGTGTTCTTTTTTATTGTACCGCTGCTGGCAAATTCATTTCACTGCACTTCATTGTGTACATGATGAATACATCTGACTGCTGACTATAGGGTTGGGACATCATGATGTAGCTGGGAAAGTCCATTCTTGGGGTACTCTGCGCAGTCCTGGTCGCTCAGTTGTATGAAGGAAGTAATTTAGTTGGAAAGGATCCAAAAGAAATTCACCAGGATGTGCCCGTTCGTTGTAGGGAATTGGATGGGTTGACATGTTGTTCTCTGGTGTGAACGAGGCTGAGCGGTTACCCGATTACAGTGTACAGGCTCGAGAGTGTATTGATGAAGTGAACACTCACAAACATTTACCCAGCGAAGGTTCAACAACATGGGGGCAGAGGGTTAAAATGAGAGGACAGAGATTTAAGCGGGATGTTGGTGGCAAATTGTGCACTCAAGGGGTGCAGTCATCAAGTCAAATTTATTCGTCATGTGCACAATAAATTGCAGTGAAATGAATTTGCCAGCAGCGGTACAATAAAAAAGAACACACAATACACAATAATAATTTAACACAAACATCCACCACAGCATTTACCACTGTGGTGGAAGGCACAACATTTGGCCAGTCTTCCTCCAATTTCCCCCATGGTCAAATGGATGAAGATATGCAGGGAATGAAGCTAGAAGTGGACAGCCTCAACAGTCAACTGGTGAAAGTTTCAGATAAATGCCTTGATCTTGAAGCTTGCTCACGATGCCAAAAGCTACGAGTGCTGGGAGTAACAGAAGGGGCAGAAGGGGACAACGCTCGTGGGTTCACTGCCAACCTAATCAAACAGGTACTCAATCTACCTGTGGAACCGGAAATTGAAGTGGCACATCGAGTACCGAGATTTAAGCCAAGAGCACAAGCAGATCCAGCCCACCCACAACAGATCATAGTCAAACTGCGGGACATTTCAGCACTTGAGGATCTGATGAAAAAAATCAAATATGGAGTGAAGATGACCTTTGGACAAGACACTATCAAACTCCTGTGGGATTATCCCTTTGTCGTCTTTTTTGCATTTGTCGTCTTTTTGCGTCCGTCGTCTTTTTGCGTCCGTCGTCTTTTTGCGTTCGTCGTCTTTTTGCGTTCGTCGTCTTTTTGCGTTTGTCACCTTTTTTGCATTTGTCGCCTTTTTGCGTTCGTCATCTTTTTGCGTTCATCGTTTTTTGCGCAAAATTCATTTCATTTCATTTCATTTCATTTCATTTCATTTCATTTCATTTCATTTCATTTCATTTCATTTGTCCCTGTACCGAAGAAACCAAACCCAGCCTGCCATAACGACTTTCGACCAGTGGCCCTAACACCCATTGTAATGAAGTGTTTTGAGCGACTAGTTATGCAGCACATCAAAAACAGTCTACCTGCCGACCTAGACCCACTGCAGTTCGCCTACAGAGCCAACCGATCCACAGAGGACGCAG
>NW_026575263.1:20000-58181 GCF_028641065.1 Leucoraja erinaceus | reverse complement strand
GTCTATCCCCATCGTTCTCCCCTCTCTCTCATACACTCCCAATCAGTCCCTCTCTTCCCATCTCTCTCTTTCCCCAGCTCGTCTCTCCCCATCTCTCTCCTCCCATATCCACGATCCTCCCTTCTCTCTCTATTCCCGCATCTCTCTCTCATCTCTCTCTTGTCCTTTTTCTCCTCCCTCTCTTTCGCTTACTCTCCCCCACTCTCTCTCTCCCTTCTTCTCTCTCCCCCCCTCTCTCTCTCTCTCCCCCTCTGCGCCTCTCTCTCTCCCTCCCTCTCTCGCCCTCCTTCCCTCTATCTCCCTCCCCGTCTCTCTCTTTTCCTCCCGTTTTCTAGCTCCCCGTCTTCTATCTCCCTCCTCGATCCCTCCAATCTCTCTCTCCCCCACGCTCTCTCCTCCTCTCCCACTCTCACCCTCTCTCCTCTCCCTCATCTCTCTCTCCCCCCTTTCTCTCGGCCTCCGTCCGCCCCCCCGTATATTTCCCATTTTTCTCTCGAGTCTATCACCCCTCTCTCTTTCCCCCCCCCCTAATCCCCCTCGTCACCCACCTCTCCTTTCTTGCCTCGTCCCCCTCTCCCCCTCTCTCTCTCCTCCCCTTTCTCACCTCTCCCCCGCTCGTTCCAGTGAGAGAGAAGAGAGAGAGGACCCGGGGGATAGAAAGAGAAAGGTGGGAGGAGAGAGTGAGAGAGAGAGAGAGAGGTGGGAGAAGTGAGAGATATAGTGAGATGTGGGAGGAGGGAGGTAGATAGAGAAAGAGAGAGAGAGAGGAGGGACAGAGAAAGAGAGGAGGGACAGAGAAAGAGATATAGGAGAGAGAAAAAAAGAGACAATGGGAGGAGTGAGAGAGAGATGTGAGGAGTTAGAGAGAGAGATACAGAGAGAGAGGGAGGGAGAGGTGGATGGTGTGAGAGTGAGGGAGAGGTGGATGGTGTGAGAGTGAGGGAGAGAGGGAGGGAGAGGTGGGAGGAGTGAGATAAAGATAGAGAGAGGGAGAGTTGTGAGAGAGAGAAAGAGGGGATGGGGCGGCGAGAGAGCAGTAGGGATGGGTGTGATCCCATGATTGGGGACAGACCCCGTCTCCCTCACACCTTCCCCACTCTCGGTAACCCCCCCTCCCCCCTCCGCGACCGACCGCCCTCACTGGTTCCCCTCCCCTCCAGATTCTCCCCACTACACAGTCTCTCTCTCTCTCTCTCTCTCTCTCTCTCTCTCTCCCTCTCTCCCTCTCTCCCTCTCTCTCTCTCTGAACGTTTGTACATTTCTGAAGCCGTTTACACGCTAATTGATGAAAGAGGCAGCTATCTATTTTTCTCACACATTTCCGCATTTCTTGTCAAAACTGAGAAATGTGTCAAGAAAATACCCCCGATAAAGAGTTATTTGTGTGTGTGTGCGTGTGTGTGCGTGTGTGTGCGTGTGTGTATACGCGTGCGTGTGCATACGCGTGTGTGTATACGCGTGCGTGTGTGTGTAAATATATATTTTTGCAATGGTAAAACTAATCATGTCCCATTTGTTTTCTCTCGTCTTCCCCCCCCCCCCCCCCCCCCCCCTCCTTTCTCGTTCCCCCTCTCCACCCAACTCGGACGGAGGCCGGGCCTAAACGACACTTTAAAACAAAACTATTGTATGCTCCATTGAGAGCATACTAACATACTGTGTATGCGTGTGGTACACCAGCTGCACAGCGGCTCAGAGGAAAGCGCTCCAGAAGGCCATTGACAACGCCCAGAGGATTGTCGGCTGCCCTCTCCTTACCTTGGAAGACGTACACAGTTCCCGCTGCAACAAAAAATCCCAGAATATCATAAAGGACATTTCCCACCCCGGACACTCCCTGTTTGAACTGTTGCCGTCAGGCAGACGGTACAGATCTACAAGGACAAGGACGAACAGACTAAAAAACAGTTTTTACCCCACTGCTATAAAAGCACTAAATGTAGCCGCCAAGGAACGCAGGGGCGATACAGACTAAGGGACTGTGGTAACTGTGGAATCGACAGAAGGATGGAGGGTTGGGTGTGTATGCGTGCTTTGTCCGTGATATTTATTTAGTTGTTTATCTTTAATATTTTACCTTGTATGTATCGTTAGCTTTTAGAAATGTTTGAATGCTGCACTGACTGGCTGACATTTTTAAATTTCGTTGTACATGGTTCATGTTACAATGACAATAAAGAAACTATTCTATTCTATTCTATTCTAAAACTAGAACTAGGAGCGCAAAACATTAAATTGAATCTAAAACGATTGAAAGAAGAGAGAGAACGAAACGCAAAAAGAAAACAAAGAGATGCAGCCCATCAGGCCCTGGGGATTTATCAGCCTTCAGTCCCATCAGTCTATCCAACACCATTTCCTTAATTTCCTCCGTCACCCCAGATCCTCTGGCCACTAATACACCAGGAAGATTGTTTGTGCCCTTAGTGAAGGCAGATCCAAAGTATCTGTTCAACTCATCTGCCATTTCCTTGTTCCCCATAACAAATTCACCCTTTTCATTCTCCAATGGTCCCACTTTGGTCTTAACTATTTGTTTCCTCTTCACATACCTAAAGAAGCGTTTACTATCCTGCTTTATATTCTTGGCTAGTTTAGCTTCGTTCCTCATCTTTTCTCCCCATATTCCATGTTCAGTTATCTTCTGTTGCTCTTTAAACATTATACAATCCTCTGGCTTCCGGCTCATCTTTGCAACGTTGTACCCCTTCTCGTTTGTGTTTATACTGTCCCAGACTTCCCTTGTCAGCTACAGACGCCCCTTACTCCGCTTGGAATCTCTCTTCCTCTTTGGAGTGAGATGTGGCCCTTGTGGCTAAGGGGATCAGAGGGTATGGAGAGAAGGCAGGTACGGGATACTGAGTTGGATGATCAGCCATGATCATATTGAATGGCAGTGCAGGCTCGAAGGGCCGAATGGCCTCTACTCCTGCACCTAGTTTCTATGGTGGTGAATGTGTTTATTTGTATACTGAGCTGAGAGACTGAGTCCGCCTCGGTCGCCCCTTGGAGCTCCCTTGGCGGGGATTTATTAATCTTTCGAATGAACTGACCCTGCGGATATTTCACCGCGCTCTTCACCTGCTCCCTGAACTTGGACTGGGTCACCGCGTAAATAAACGTGTTGGTGCAGCAGCTGAGATTACTCAGCAAATACCCGACGTTGTTAAAGATCCATTGAGAATCATTCCGGTCAGTTGCAATTCCTGTGATCTGATAATAGACGAAGTTTGCCACCAACGTCAGCCACAGGAGGATGAAGCTGCCGGAGATGGTGAAGAGTAAAACCATAGACCTCCTCCTGCTCTCCATCTCCGGGTCACTGCGGTTCTCCCCCTTGCTCTCACCCCTCAGCCCCTTACGGACCCGACTGGCCACTAAAATGTGGCGGACTGTCAGAGCGTTGAGCAGCAGGATTACAGCGAAAGGGAGGAGCGGAGTTAGAAACCGTGTCGATCCAGTCAAATGCCACCCACCCGGGGTCAGTGTAAAAACTGACCGCCGAGCGACAGCCCCACGGGACATTATCGATGATTCTCCAGGGGTCCTTTGTGAAGTAGCGGGGAAGGTTTTTCAGACAGAACAGAACGCCGGCTGTTGCCAGAACCGCAGCCGCAGTTTTCCCGCTGCAATATTTAGTTTTCAGCTTCTGGCAACAAATGGCGACAAAGCGATCAAAGGTGAAAGTGACGGTGAACCAGACAGAACAGTCTGTAGCTGCATACGTCAGTACAAGGTTAACACTGCACACAGGGGTGATGGACAGGAAACTCCAATAAAAGTAATGATATCGGATCTGATACAAAATGACCTCGGTGATGAGGACCAGTAGATCGGCCGCTGCCATGGCCACCAGGTAGCGAGTGGTGCAGGTGGAGAGGCCGCACTTTCCCCGGGACAGGATCACAATCGCCACTAAATTCACTGCGGAAAGACAAGGGAACGGACACTGGGCATTTACTCAACACGGGGGGTCTCCGGGGCTGAACACCGGCTCGACTTTCAGCTCAAGATCAGGAGTGTTACAGTCGGTGCGCGGCTGCTGCATGTTTAACAATGTCAGAGAATGCTCCGACTGTGCCCGACCTGCCTGCTTCACAGAGAAGTTGACGGGCGGGGAAGGAACGAGCAGCCACGGGCTACACGCACGCACGCACACCCCCATCCACATTAACGGGACGGAGGTGGAACGTGTTTCTAGCTTCAGGTTCCTGGGAGTCAACATCTCCGATGACCTCTCTTGGACCCACAATACCTCTACTCTGATCAAGAAAGCTCATCAGCGTCTCTTCTTCCTGAGGAGACTGAAGAAGGTCCATCTGTCTCCTCAGATCCTGGTGAACTTCTACCCTTCTGCACCATCGAGTTCATCCTTATTCAACTCTCTGCATGAAAACAGTATGGTATGGCAACTGCTCTGTCTCTTTATCCGGAAGGCATTGGTGAGGGTTGTGAAACTTGCCCAACATCGGGAACAATCTTCCACACATCATACCTGTCCAACCCCAAGCGCTGTCTAAGTTTCTATAAGATCCCCCTCTCAATCGCCTAAATTCTAGAGAGTATAAACCAAGTCTATCCAGTCTTTCTTCATAAGACAGTCCTGACATCCCAGGAATCAGTCTGGTGTGAACCGTCTCTGCACTCCCTCTATGGCAATAATGTCTTTCCTCAGATTAGGAGACCAAAACTGCATTCAAAACGTTTGTGTGGTCGCTTCAAGTACAACTGCAGTAACGCACCTCGGTTGACTGCCTCCTATACTCAAATCCTTTTGCAATGAATGCCAAACTTACCATTGACTTTCTCACTGCCTGCTGCATCCTTGCTATGTCCATCTTAGAGATAAGAGATGCTGACACACAAGCGGGTCGGGGGACACTGGATTTTGGTGTGTGGTGGGCCAAAATTGAACTCCGAGCAGCTGAACCCACAACAAAGGGTTGAGGCGCAATGGGGACTTTCTAGAGGCCATGCCCTTACTGCTCATCAGTCTCTAATGGGGCCGGATTTCCACAGTCTTAACCGCGTCCGGCCGCGGCCAACCAGGGCTCTGGGAACTCCCGGATGGGGACCCGGAGGGGGACGAGGATTTGGCTTCCAGAGACAGGCTCCACAAGGCTCATGGATCCGCAGTCCACATTGGAGCCGGTTCCGCCAATGGATTCGGTTCCCCAGACACAGTTCACTGACAGACAGACGCCATCAAAGGAACACCACCAGCGGGTTTTCACTTGATCCCCGGGGGCCACAGGACTGGAGATCGATCCAAGTATTGACCAGTCACTGCCCCGGTAGGACTGTCGTCTGAATTAGAAATTACAGCTAATCTCGGCCAGTGAGCCTGCACCGCCATTCATCATGAGCGGGTCTGATCATCCAACTCAGTATCTCGTACCTGCCTTCTCGCCATACCCTCTGATCATCCCCTTAGCCACAAGGGCCACATCTAACTCCCTCTTAAATATAGCCAATGAACTGGCATCAACTACCCTCTGTGGCAGAGAGTTCCAGAGATTCACCACTCTCTGTGTGAAAAAAGTTCTTCTCATCTCGGTTTTAAAGGATTTCCCCCTTATCCTTAAGCTGTGACCCCTTGTCCTGGACTTCCCCAACATCGGGAACAATCTTCCTGCATCTAGCCTGTCCAACCCCTTAAGAATATTGTAAGTTTCTATAAGATCCCCTCTCAATCTTCTAAATTCCAGTGAGTACAAGCCGAGTCTATCCAGTCTTTCTTCATAAGACAGTCCTGACATCCCAGGAATCAGTCTGGTGAACCTTCTCTGATAACTCCCTCTATGGCAATAATGTCCTTCCTCAGATTTGGTGTCCTTCCTCAGAGTTGTCCCCGAGCACTGGGACAACTCTGGGCAAGATCCCACTGAAGGCAGGAACAACATTCTAGTGGTGGGTCCCGGCCGGCAGCAGTGTGAGAAAAACAGGGTTAGTTTCAGCTGCCTGAAAATAAGAAAAATCGCAGCATTAATTCAAAAATATTTCACTGAGATGATTGATATTCTGGTACAACGATCATCAGTAGGGAAGCTTGTAACACGGTCAGATTCAGCTCAACATCTGTTAACACACGGAGTTATAGAACTTGAATGGTTCTGCTCACTTACCAGGGATTCCAACGGCAGCAATTATCACGTACAAGACTTTCTGCACATTCTCATACTCCACAAGCCCCATTTACTCTGTGCAGCGACGTGTCCCCGTGAGCTACCTGTAATCTCTCGCGATCAAATGCTGGGGCTGAACATTGCCGGAGATGTTATACCATTTTCCGTCTCCACCGGGACAGTGGAGTTTCAACAGAGTTTAAAAATAGAGGTTTTGAAATTATTCGCAAACAGATGACATCACCCCGAGTGTAATCCCCGTTGAGAATGGATTTGATTTATTCAGGGAATTGATTGAGAAACTCCAAAGACTTGGGAATTGTGACGATAGATACTGAGGGATGGAAAAATGGGAGCGGGGGAATGCGGCATTGTTCCAGCAATGGGGATATTGTTTCAAACTCCATCAGATCCAACTCTCACACTGTGGTGTTGTTTGTCTGATGGAGGTCACAATCCGTTTCACTCAGCAAGGCAATGCCAAATTCCAGGGACCCATCAGGGCTCTGGTGCCTGATTTGAAGGTGGACTGGAGGAGGGCGACTGTGGTGTCCACAGGTTGAGGAATTAGTTCAACTGATCACCTCGGTGGTACTGATGGATGACACACCGCCCCCCCCTGACCCCTCACACTTCACACTCAATGTGACGCGGCTGGACTGACTGTGACACCTCAACCCCACACTCCCGTGACTGACCCCTGGGGTACATGGACTCCTTGGTGCCTGGAATATGGATGTGACTATACCATGGGACAATGGTACTCTGGAGTCCTTCACACCTCTGTGGAGGTAACGACCCAAAGTGACACGACACTGGTGGAGATGGAGTGAAACATTGCCGCCTCTGATTGTCCTAACACACTAAATAAACTGATGGAATGACTGCAGCACTGTGGTGGTACTGATGGAGTGACACTCTGTGGTCCATGATGGAGTGACTGGGACACTCTCTCTGAACTGTTACTATCTCTCCTCCACGCTGTGGGGGTACTGTGGGCTGTGACCACACTGTGGTGGTACTGATGGAGTGACACACTGTGGTGTGGTACTGATGGAGTGACACTGTGGTGGTACTGTACTGATGGAGTGACACACTGTGGTGGTACTGATGGAGTGACACACTGTGGTGGTACTGATGATGGAGTGACACACTGTGGTGGTACTGATGGAGTGACACACTGTGGTGGTACTGATGGAGTGACACACTGTGGTGGTACTGATGGAGTGACACACTGTGGTGGGTACTGATGGAGTGACACACTGTGGTGGTACTGATGGAGTGACACACTGTGGTGGTACTGATGGAGTGACACACTGTGGTGGTACTGATGGAGTGACACACTGTGGTGGTACTGATGGAGTGACACACTGTGGTGGTACTGATGGAGTGACACACTGTGGTGGTACTGATGGAGTGACACACTGTGGTGGTACTGATGGAGTGACACACTGTGGTGGTACTGATGGAGTGACACACTGTGGTGGTACTGATGGAGTGACACACTGTGGTGGTACTGATGGAGTGACACACTGTGGTGGTACTGATGGAGTGACACACTGTGGTGGTACTGATGGAGTGACACACTGTGGTGGTACTGATGGAGTGACACACTGTGGTGGTACTGATGGAGTGACACACTGTGGTGGTACTGATGGAGTGACACACTGTGGTGATACTGATGGAGTGACACACTGTGGTGGTACTGATGGAGTGACACACTGTGGTACTGATTGGACACACTGTGTGGTGGTACTGATGGAGTGACACACTGTGGTGGTACTGATGGAGTGACACACTGTGGTGGTACTGATGGAGGGACACACTGTGGTGGTACTGATGGAGTGACACACTGTGGTGGTACTGATGGAGTGACACACTGTGGTGGACCTGTGGAAGGACACACTGTGGAGCAGTAATGGTAGAGTGAACATTGTGTAGTAATACAGATAAAGTGATCACAATATGGTGTAGTACTTAGGATGTGACTGATTGTGTGTTGTACTAATGGTCTGACACACTGTGAGTAGCACAGATGGTCTGACATTCTGTGAGGTGTTACTCATGGAGTGGCACACACACTGTGGTGGTACTGATGGCACTGTGGTGGATCTGATGGAGTGGCACACTGGGATGGTACTGATGGAGGGAAACACTGTTGTGGCACTTATGGAGGGGTGAACTGTGGTGGTACTGATAGAATGACACACTGTGGTGGAATTGATGGAGTGACACACTTCGTGGTCATCTTTATGGAGTGACACACTGTCGAGTAGTCCTGATGAAGTAACAAACGTCGGGGTAGTAATGATGATGTGGCACATTATGGGGTCGTACTGGGACAGACATACAGTGGGGTGGTGCTGATGGAGGGATAAACTGTGGGAAAGTACTGATGGACTGGCACTCTGCGGCGTAATACTGATAAAGTGATGAAATGTATGGCAGCACCGATGGAGTGACACTATGTAGTGTAGTCCTGATGGAGTGACAAATTTCGGAGTGGTACTGATCGAGTGACACACTGTGGAGTCGCACTGATGAAGTGGTAAGAAGTGAAGTAGATCATATAACCATATAACAATTACAGCACGGAAACAGGCCATCTCGACCCTTCTAGTCCGTGCCGAACACATATTCTCCCCTAGTCCCATATACCTGCGTTCAGACCATAACCCTCCATTCCTTTCCCGTCCATATAACTATCCAATTTATTTTTAAATGATAAAAACGAACCTGCCTCCACCACTTCCACTGGAAGATCATTCCACACAGCCACCACTCTCTGAGTAAAGAAGTTCCCCCTCATGTTACCCCTAAACTTCTGTCCCTTAATTCTCAAGTCATGTCCCCTTGTTTGAATCTTCCCTACTCTCAGTGCGAAAAGCTTATCCACATCAACTCCGTCTTTCCCTCTCATCATTTTAAAGACCTTTATCAAGTCCCCCCTTAACCTTCTGCGCTCCAAAGAATAAAGCCCTAACTTGTTCAACCTTTCTCTGTAACTTAGTTGCTGAAACCCAGGCAACATTCTAGTAAATCTCCTCTGTACTCTCTCTATTTTGTTGACATCCTTCCTATAATTAGGCGACCAAAATTGTACACCATACTCCAAAATTGGCCTCACCAATGCCTTGTACAATTTTAACATTACATCCCAACTTCTATACTCAATGCTCTGATTTATAAAGGCCAGCACACCAAAAGCTTTCTTTACCACCCTATCTACATGAGATTCCACTTTCAGTGAACTGTGCACAGTTATTCCCAGATCCCTCTGTTCACCTGCATTCTTCAAGTCCCTACCATTTACCATGTACGTCCTATTTTGATTTGTCCTGCCAAGATGTAGCACCTCACACTTATCAGCATTAAACTCCATCTGCCATCTTTCAGCCCACTCTTCCAACTGGCATAAATCTCTCTGTAGACTTTGAAAATCTACTTCATTATCCACAATCCCACCTATCTTAGTATCATCTGCATACTTACTAATCCAATTTACCACACCATCATCCAGATCATTGATGTACATGACAAACAACAGTGGACCCAACACAGATCCCGGTGGCACCCCACTCGTCACTGGCCTCCAACCTGACAAACAACCATCCACCATTACTCTCTGGCATCTCCCATTTAGCCACTGTTGAATCCATCTTGCTACTCCACCATTAATGCCCAACCATTGAACCTTCTTAACCAACCTTCCGTGAGGAACCTTATCAAAGGCCTTACTGAAGTCCATGTATACGACATCCACTGTGACTTCATGCCGTGGAAAGAGTCCAAGGGTCACACACTACATCAATTGACCAAGATGAGTAAACATAATTATGCATTCAGACATGTCATAGATGTAGACATGCTGACGTTCTTCTATGAACCAATAATCACAATAGTAACCCCTGTCATCCAGGAGGAACTATAGACAGAACTAAATGAGTTGGCAAATACCCCCGGACTGGCATTGGGTTTGTACAATGTATTGAAAGATCGTTCGTTTGGCCACCCTGGAGACACTAAGGTGTGGTACCGTAGAACGTCCATACCACCACCGCTGAAGTGTTGCAGCCTTGGTGGAGTAAGATTCTAAACTCCTGCATAAGCCAGATCCCGTTTATGGTCTATACTGATACCTTCTATAAGGTTATGGAACTGACAATATTGCTAGAACCGTGCCCCTAAGGCTCTAAGCGACCTAACGTACAGTAGTAGACGAGCAAATATAACGGAAGGTCCATGGGGTATGCCCAAACTGTAGTTACAGACCTGATGCGCCTGGGCTACTCTGCTTGAATAAGCCACAACATAAATAGTTACTTGTCTGCAGCCGTAACCATGCTGACCAGTCACGCTATGTAATGACTGGTTCCTAACATCACTCAGAGACTGCTGCTGTCCTTTTATCGGTGCTCCATTTAGAGCATACTAACATACTGTGTATGCGTGTGGTACACCAGCTGCACAGCGGCTCAGAGGAAAGCGCTCCAGAGGGCCATTGACAACGCCCAGAGGATTGTCGGCTGCCCTCTCCTTACCTTGGAGGACTTACACAGTTCCCGCTGCACCAAAAAAAAACCCCAGAATATCATAAAGGACATTTCCCACCCCGGACACTCCCTGTTTGAACTGTTGCCGTCAGGCAGACGGTACAGATCTACAAGGACAAGGACGAACAGACTAAAAAACAGTTTTTACCCCACTGCTATAAAAGCACTAAATGTAGCCGCCAAGGAACGCAGGGGCGATACAGACTAAGGGACTATGGTACACTGTGAAATCGACAGAAGGATGGAGGGTTGGGTGTTTATGCGTGCTTTGTTCGTGATATTTATTTAGTTGTTTATCTTTAATATTTTACCTTGTATGTATCGTTAGCTTTTAGAAATGTTTGAATGCTGCACTGACTGGCTGACATTTAAAATTTCGTTGTACATGGTTCATGTTACAATGACAATAAAGAAACTATTCTATTCTATTCTGATCTATGCGCTGAACCAGTGCCATGAATTAGGCTAAGGACAGGGATGAACCCGGGGCCCACTGGCAAGCGGCGTCAGCACAATGTGAACATTCCATATCTCTGAGTTCCTAAGTCTGGGAGGTTTGAGTTGAAGATACCCTTCATGAATCTGGATATCAGACGGTGAGACCCAACAGGGTGTATCCTGCTTCTAGCAGAAATATGACGAGAAGGCATATTTGGCATAGATAATGGTACTATAACTAATTATGTCAAAACACCATTCGAAAATGAACTCCCAGTCGTCAGTATCCGTGCTGTATATACGTCTCCGAATTAATTATCATGCACAGGATGTTTTCCCCAGTCACGGCTGAGCCAGCAACTCTATGTTAGAATTAACCAAATAAGGTTAATAGATGAGAAGAACTTTTTTCACACAGAGAGTGGTGAATCTCTGGAACTCTCTGCCACAGAGGGTAGTCGAGGCCAGTTCATTGGCTATATTTAAGAGGGAGTTAGATGTGGCCCTTGTGGCTAAGGGGATCAGAGGGTATGGAGAGAAGGCAGGTACGGGATACCGAGTTGGATGATCAGCCATGATCATATTGAATGGCGGTGCAGGCTCGAAGGGCCGAATGGCCTACTCCTGCACCTAATTTCTATGTTTCTATGTTCTTATGTGATTACCAACATTAGCGGGAACCATGCCTGCATATATCTATAACATATATATCTACTGGTGATTGAGCCTGATGCAACATCTCGATCTAGTGTTCCATACTAATAATGTTTTGTTTATAGGGACAGTGCATATTAATTAACATTTTGCATGTAAATGTGCGAGATTGTAGCTAATCAGCAGCTAATTTCCGTCTCTAGTCCCAGGCAAAGGTAGGTGAAGTGTCTTGCCCAAGGACACAACGACAGTACACACTGCAAGCAGGATTCGAACCGGCCACCTTCAGGTTGCCAGCCATCTGTCGCCATAAGTCATCGTCATTAAAATACTAGTGATCCGTCATCTATTCTGATTTTGACATTGATTTAACATGATGCTGCACTCATGAGATGTTAGATAAAACATTCCTGTCTGTCTAGACTTGATTGCACCCAAGTGATTAACCTGTGACGCCCCCAAAGCGTACGAGTTTGGACTTGAACATGCTGATTATGCATATAAGCACAACCCTTGACCCATAGCATGCACCTAGTGTCTAAAGGTAGCCATTACCATATAACTGCAGAATAAGTATTTCATGCAAATCCCATCACCTCCGTGAGTAGAGGTGGTATTGGTAATTTCACATCTTTACGCCCACGCATCTGTTCGTAATATAACTGAATATTAGCTAACGACAATGTAATTGGAGCAATGCTGATTACTGTTGGTCCACCATAGTGACCTTCATGGAGGTAAATAACGAGACCTACTTACCAGCGTCTCTAACTTCAGGTCCCTTACCTTACTGGAGTTCTAGCGGAATTTCATTCGCAGACTCTGTCCATGTTGTCATTCCCATTAGATCGCTGATGCTGCTGGCCAACTTCTCTTCTAGTGGCAAGTCCATCCCCGACGGAGCAGCAATTGTAGAGGCATTGCACCATTTTCTCTCATGCTACCATCGTGCATTATGTATTAAGCATGGGACCTCGGCAGTCATATTCCGTTCCTGTTTGTAGTCAATACATACTAACCTTGGGCACCCTTTTAGAGTGGAAGTAATTTACCTGAATCTGTTGGCACCACTGAAAAAGCTACTTTTCTTAACTACTAAACCAGGTTCGCTTCTTAATAAACAGACACCACACAAACTGGTAGACCAGTTCAAAACTTTACTTAACATCGGCCGATGGAAGGGAGCGAGAATTCCAGCTAAGTGACCAATGTAGACACTCGACTGTCCTCGGTCCTCTTCTCTGAACAACAGAATTACATTGCCTTAAATAGGTTTTTTTTGTCCCCTTAGCACATTCCACAGACATTAGTCATGTCAGAGGTACAGGAAAAGGTTTCCACAGAATGCATCACATCAAAGGCCTTTTGTTTACATGGTACAAGATATACTAAAAACATTGGCCATTTGCTTTAGGTCATTTTATCTCCAAATAGACCACCCTAGCTTTTTCGCTGCTTCCTCTCTGTCACTTGGTCCCTCATAAACATAGGCCATTTGTTTACAAATATGTGACTAGCTATTTCTCTCTTCCTATATTGCGTCCTCCCCCATAAACATTGGTCATTTGGTTTATGGCATCTTACTTCAAAGATATCTCTCTAGCTCCTTCTCTCTCTGCCTGTCACTTGGGAGACAATGTTATAGGATTTATTATCTCACACACCCCCGCAACCTAAGGCAAGTCTAATTTGACACTAAAATTCGTCTTCATCACCACCCGCCTCCTTAACTTGTCTGTGCATGCCTCGCTATGCACCATGTTTTGCGACTCCATCTCCCATGGTCTTATAATATATATGGCTCCATCTTCATCTTTTATACATCCGATCAGGAGGACTTATGCGGTGAACCAGATGTGCCTCAGGCATGTGAGCATGGATTTTTACACCATCTCCATTACTATGTAAAAGAATATGCATGTTATGATTGTGTTTATAATTTGTTTGGTTGTTTTGTTGTTTGTCTTTTGCACAAAAGTCCGCGAGCATTGCCACTTTCATTCCACTGCACATCTCGTATGTGTATGTGACAAATAAACTTGACTTGACTTGACTCACTGCGTTCAACCTAATGGCAGCCTTGAACCAGGCGTTGCTTCAGGCACATGTGCATACTCCTGTAGCACTCTCTCTACCACTCCGTCCTTTGAGTGGGAGGAACTTGCAACCCTGAACCAGTAGCTGCTCCCTGGCATGCCTATAGATGGAGCGTTCTTTGACTGCAACCAATCGCAATCTCACCTGATATAGATGCCCAACCCTTGGCACTCACCCTGAGTTGGGTTTGTCTGGTTGCTTCCTTCAGCAGCCGCCAGGACTAGCTGTGCAAATCGATGCTCTGTTGGTATCATCATTCCGCAAACAGGCTGCACGTGCTAGTGACTCCGAATAACCATATAACCATATAACAATTACAGCACGGAAACAGGACATCTCGGCCCTACAAGTCCGTGCCGAACAACTTTTTTCCCCCCTTAGTCCCACCTGCCTGCACTCATACCATAACCCTCCATTCCCTTCTCATCCATATGCCTATCCAATTTATTTTTATATGATACCAATGAACCTGCCTCCACCCCTTCCACTGGAAGCTCATTCCACACCGCTAACACTCTCTGAGTAAAGAAGTTCCCCCTCATATTACCCCTAAACTTCTGTCCCTTAATTCTGAAGTCATGTCCTCTTGTTTGAATCTTCCATATTCTCAAAGGGAAAAGCTTGTCCACATCAACTCTGTCTATCCCTCTCATCATTTTAAAGACCTCTATCAAGTCCCCCCTTAACCTTCTGCGCTCCAGAGAATAAAGACCTAACCTATTCAACCTATCTCTGTAACTTAGTTGTTGAAACCCAGGCAACATTCTAGTAAATCTCCTCTGTACTCTCTCTAATCCTGCTCCTTTCCCGATGTTGATGCATTCTACAAAGAAGGACTGGTGCGCCTCTGGCCCCCGTATGCCAGATAGTGGGAAAAATGCTGGACACAAACCTGCCAGTTATTTGTCATGGCCGAAGCCGTTTACCTGAATGAAGATGCCCATCCCAGTTAACGATATTTGATTACTTAATTGATATCGGCAATTTGGGGAATAATCTACCACAGTCCCCTAATGAGCGTAATTACCATGACGCCACAAACTCCAGGACAAGGGGTCACAGCTTAAGGATAAAGGGGAAATCCTTTAAAACCGAGATGAGAAGAACTTTTTTCACACAGAGAGTGGCGAATCTCTGGAATTCTCTGCCACAGAGGGTAGTTGAGGCCAGTTCATTGGCTATATTTAAGAGGGAGTTAGATGTGGCCCTTGTGGCCAAGGGGATCAGAGGGTATGGAGAGAAGGCAGGTACGGGATACTGAGTTGGATGATCAGCCATGATCATATTAAATGGCGGTGCAGGCTCGAAGGGCCGAATGGCCTCTACTCCTGCACCTAATTTCTATGTTTCTATGTTTCTATGTCACCCTGTTTAGCTCGCACAGGTGACGATAGTTAAGCTCAACAAGGCTTTCCAAGCCATTGATTAATACTGTCATGGCAGGTCCAATTCTTCTACACAATTTGTTGGTGTAAGTGAAAACCAATCATCTCTTGGTATAATAATGACTTAGTGCAATTTCCCAAATTCTGCTCTAGATTAGGAGGGCAGAACTGTCGAGTTGCGAATAGTATATTTTACCTGAAGGACAGATTGGCCCGGAGCTTTCTCCGACCACAGAATCAGTTCCCTGGCAAACAACTGCCATAAGATTCAGATTCAGATTCAGATTCAATTTTAATTGTCATTGTCAGTGTACAGTACAGAGACAACGAAATGCATTTAAAGACAACGAAATGCATTTAAGAGACGTGAGGGTGATGAAGTCATAAGTAACCCCCCCCCCCCCCCCCCCCCCCCCCACACACAGGTATACTGGAATCTAAAGTAGAATGTGCTCTAGACACATTTCCAGGCTTGTAATTCTCTCTACTGAGGGCAGATTAGAAAGCAGCCCTGGAAACAGGTGCTGCCGCAGTCCCCCGAGTACCTGCGCTGATATGTTGCCCTGTCCGTGGACCATATCAGGTGGTGCAGAAGTCGAGCAATAACGGAGGGAAACCTCGTGGCCGCCTCGTCCAGCCCAAGCATCTCGGTCTCTGCAACGTTGCCTCCTATGAGCTGCCGAGGCCGTGGTCGCTGACCGTGCCGCCAGCGAGTTGAGTTGTACCCCGCCGGCCCTCTACCGCGAACGATGCCGGCAACATCTGCGGGCAACAGCCTCGACGGCCAAATACGACCTCATGAGTCCCTGGCCGCTCTGTTAACTAGTCAGGATGCGGACCCAAGGGCCACCACTACACACTCATCCGTAGCCAGCAGGACTCTCGGTCTAAAAACCCCGCGGCACCAATTGAATTCCTCGGGAGTCGCTGACCCTACTGTCAGCAAGTCGGGAACGTGGTCCCGCCGGCCCACGGCGACCCGCATATCGCGGTCCGGAGCCAGCACCACCCACGGTTTAAAAGAACCGCGCGGCCCGAAATTAACTAGCTCGGGAGTCGCTGACCGAATTGTCAGCAACTCGAACAGCGACCCCGACAGACCCGCTACCCGCATACCGCGGCCCGTAGCCGGCATCCTCGCAGTGTAATTAGTTACCCCGTGGTCCGACCGGGTTAATGAATGCAATATCCCACAGGAAACTCTCCGAGAAGAGTTTCCTGGAACAAAGGACAACCTAAGAAGTAAGTTTAAAACTTCCCTGTAGGCGTTTAACTTATCGGTGCAGAAGCTGCGCGCCTGTCGAACCGGTCGCTGAGCCATTGGTTAGAGGTAATGCAGCGCATGCGTGTTGGCGGGGTCTTCACGTAGTCACTCGCGTGACTCCGAAGTAAAATGTGGGGTAGTACTTATACTGCCAGATTTTCATATCGTTTCAAGGATTGTTTCCTTTAGTCACTATGATAGAAGGCAGGGGATCAGGTGATAATCGAAACGCACTCATGAGCTCTCCACCAGACATTCAATGCCGTCGAAATATAAATATTCCAAACACATTCTCTTGATTAATAGTTTATTTATTGTAGTAATACAAACAGTAAGATATTCATCCAAACTTCTTGTATGAGTACATGTTGATCTTACTAGCGGTCAAACTCGGGGATGGTTGCAAGCTGTGACCACTCCTCATGATTCGTCAAACTAAACTAAAACAACTAGCGCGTCTGCGCGATAATCCCAGCCGCAAACACGCCTCAGACTACGGTTAATTCCGCCCATATAATTACAGACAGATACAATTTAAAGGTAACTGGTTATAGTTATAACATAGTGAGTTAAGCTAAATTGCTACTACAGTAATGATTTACTAATATATAGTGGGGTAATACGGATGGTGTAAAACACTAGGTATGTGCTGATGGATTGGCACAATGTGTGGTTGCACTGATTAAGTTACTCAGTGTGGGGGTTAGTACTGACGGAGCTGTCCCACCAGCATGCGTCTAGCGCGAACAAACGTGGTCGCTTGCGGCGTACGGCCTCGCGGGGCCGGTCCCACTTCGACCTTCGGAGGCGTATGGAGTTGTGTCGGGCTGGTCCTAACATCTTGCACTGTTTGCAAATTCCGCGCGCCAACGGCCTGTCGGGTCCCGGGCACATTGCGGGCGTACACAGTGTCTGGATGGGCGTACGCAGCGTCTTATTAGCGCGAACTCCGCTTCCGTTTGGGCGCGCTAGACGCATGCAATCGCATGCTGGTGGGATAGGCCCCTAAGACCCTGTTGTGATTAGCACAATGAAGACACGTCCGCCATCTTGTAAGTAAGATTTAATCTGAACACCCAACGGAAACTTCTCGAAGGTTACCTGACTTCAGTCACGAGGCACAGGCACATTTGCCAGTTTAAGCTTTTGGCCTCAAGGGGCACTGGCATTTATATTACATATACATCACATCTCCCTCTACATTTTAATTACATCACATCTCCCCCCTTCACTTTAATTACATCTCATCTCCCCCTTCACTTTAATTACATCTCATCTCCCCCTTTAACGTTGGGGTCAAAACTAATAACTTGAACCACTAATCAATTTAATGTGGATAAAGTACCACAAATAACACAGTGCTCTTTAGAAATATAGAAACGCTTGGATTGCCTCAGCGCAGAGGGAGAGCAAGGAGGGAAGAGACAATGACTTTGGGACTTTAAACTGTGTTGAGTGTTTGTTATTTATTCTATGTTATGACTGCAGGCTAAACTATTTCGTTGAACTGAAAAGTGCAATGACAATAAATTGAATCAAATCAAATCAAATCAAACATAGAAAATAGGTGCAGGAGTAGGCCATTCGGCCCTTCGAGCCTGCACCGCCATTCAATATGATCATGGCTGATCATCCAGCTCAGTATCCTGTACCTGCCTTCTCTCCATACCCCGTGATCCCTTTAGCCACAAGGGCCACATCTAACTCCGTCTTAAATATAGCCAATGTACTGGCCTCAACTTCCTTCTGTGGCAGAGAATTCCACAGATTCACCACTCTCTGTGTAAAAAAATAATGTTCTCATCTCAGTCCTAAAATACTTCCCTCTTATCCTTCAACTGTGACCTCTAGTTCTGAACTTCCCCAACATCGGTAATAATCTTCCTGCATCTAGCCTGCCCAATCCCTTGAGAAGTTTGTAAGTTTCTATAAGATCCCCCCTCAATCTTCTGAATTCTAGCAAGTACAAAACAGAGTCTATCCAAAAACTGGTAAGTGCTCGTTTAATCTTACTATTTTACTTCGGAGTCACGTGAGTGACTACGTGAAGATTTTAAAGCTCTGTGATTCCATGCCGTGGAAACGATTCCATGCATCACATCTGCCTTGGTTATGGGGAGAATAGTGTTAACATTATTAGACATCAATACGATATTGAAAAAACAACGATAAATTTATTAACACCAAATTATAGCCCCCTATTTATGGGGAAAAATTACATTACAGAACTTAAAATTGTTTCTGCAAATGTTACAGGTTCAATTTCTGGTTTGTTATAAAATCGTTGGAAAGTTTTCTCCTTTGACCATCCTGCTGTCTTGAGGATTTGGTCCATAGGAACATCCAACTTCATAGCTGCCGATGTAGCTGCAGCCCTGGTGGAGTGAGATTTAAAAATGTTAGTGTCTACTCCAGCCTTTATTAGGACCTGTTTCAGCCATCTCGAGATGGTCTGGACTGTCACTTTTTTGTGTGGTTGTTTGTAGCTGATTAAAAGTGCAATTTCTTTGCCTCTGATGATCTTAGTATACTCCATATATAATAGCAAGTGTGTTACAATACAGAGACGATCATCTGTCTGGTAGGCACTGAATTCTATTTTTAGGCCTGCTGACCCATGTCTGTTCTGTTTGACTAATTAATTGAGGTGAAAAGTTAAATTTCCAGATGAAGTAGTCATGGTGTCCAGCCTTAGTTTTTGTAGCGACTGGACCCTTCGTGCCGTGACAAGGCCATCAGCATGACTGTTTTCATAGTCAGTTTCTGTAGGGACAGAGCTGTAGCTGGAGACCAGTTTCTTAACATGGCCAGTACAATGCTCACATCCCATATTTGGGAGTACCTGGTTCTTGGGGGATAGTTACTCCAATATTTGGGAGTACCTGGTTCTTGGGGGATTAACATTAAAAATGCCCCTCATGAGTTTAGTTACCAGGGTGTGTCCCAACAGAATGCCGCTCTGTACCTTTGACAGGTATGTTGACAGAGCACTTCTGGCGCAGTTGATGGCACTATAACTGAGCCTCTCATCGTAATGGAGGCTTGCCAGGAATTCCAGAACAGACGGGATGTTCATAGATCTGTGGGTGATGTTATTGTTCTGACAGTACATTTCCCATGTCTTGATGTACACCAAGTACTGTTTTTTGATGGACTGTCTGTGGGCCGCTAAAATAATATCCACTGTTCGGTCCGTCAGTCCCAGGTGTAGTAGAGGTGCTTTCAAACTCTACAAATTAATAGGTTTATATAATTATGACATGGGTGACATTCCCTTATTACAGGATGAACCAGTAAATTAGGTCTATGATGGATGGTGATGCATGGTTCTAATACCATGTCGAGTATCATCGCGAACCATGGTTTAGTAGGCCACTCGGGTACTGTCAAAATACCAGGCGCAGAGTCTTGCTGTATTTTCCTTAATACCCGAGTGATGATGCAGAGAGGAGGGAATGCATAAATAAACAATTCCCCCCAATGCAGTGAAAATGCATCTGTCGCCGCTGCCCCAGGGTCTGGTTCCCATGAAACATAGTTCGATAACTGGTGATTGAGCCTGGATGCGAATAGATCGATATCTGGTGTTCCATACCTTGCTGTAATTTCAGAAAATACATTTTTATCCAACATCCAACATCCATTCGGTGTTTTCATTGAATTTGCGTGACTGGTGTCTTCCACTAAAATTAGTTTACCTGGTAAGTAGGTAGCTGATATCCAAATATCTCTCTGGATACACCATTGCCAAATTGTGTTGGCCAGATTGTCACATGATGCCGGTTTGTTTCCACCCATATGGTTGATATATCCTACCACGCCGGTCAATTTGTAGTCTAACATGCTGGTGATATAACCCAGAACGATATGACTTAAGACCATGGAATGCACTTAACATTTCCAGGTAGTTTATGCCCAGTGTTTGTAATAATGATGCCTCCTGTGCATTCCATCTCCCTCCACAGCTGGAGATGGAATTGGTAGCACCCCAACCAAGTGCACTGGCATCAGTTTGTAGTACCATAGACGGGTTTCTGATAATGATTGGATTGGGACGATGCCTAATGTTATCTTTCCACCATTTTAGTTACATTATGGCATCTGTTGGTAGCTTCATTGGTTTGTCAAAATGTCCACCATTAATTTTGAGTGCTCGTATTTTAGCCCTCTGTAAATTTTGATAATGTAAAGGTCCGAATTGTGTAGCTGGAAACGCAGCCACTATTTTGCCAATTATTCTTGCTACCAGTCTGATGGATGGTTTGGTGATGTTAATGATTTTGCTGCAAGCCTCTATTAAGGCTGTAACATTTTCTTTCGGCAAAGTCACTGACATGTGAACTGAGTTAATGGTGAACCCCAGATAATCCATTGTGGTTGAAGGCGTTAATTTAGATTTATCTGGATGGATGATAAACCCCAGTTTTTCAAATTCATGTTTTGAGGCTGTTACCGTTTGTTTAGCCGATTCCAAAGATTTGCCCACAATAAGTATGTCATCATGATATGCCATTACCATGTGTTTTTGTTTCCGCAGAAACGCTAGGGCTGGTTTCAACATTTTAGTGAACAGCCTGGGGGCTGATGATAGCCCATTAGGCAGTGCCCTGTATTGTCAGTGCTGACCCATCCAGTTGAATTTTAAATAACATCTGTGGTCACCTCTTATAGGTACTGTATAGTAAGCATCTTTTAAATCGATGCTTGCCATGTAGTGACCTTGGAAATCAATTGCTTAGCAGTAACAAAGGCTTCCATCTTGAAATGAATATATTGTACGAAAGTTTTCAAATTAGTCAAATCTATGATGTTGCGGCAACCACCATCTTTCTTGTTTTTGATAAAGATATTGGACACGAATTCCTGTGATTCGTGTTGGGTTTTCTCAATTACTCCTTTTTTATAAAGCCGCTGTAGTTCAGCGTGTGGTTTTGCAGTATAATGTGGATAAATGTGAGGTTATCCATTTTTGTGGCAAAAACAGGAAAGCAGACTATTATCGAAATGGTGGCCGACTAGGAAAAGGGGAGATGCAGCGAGACCTGGGTGTCATGGTACACCAGTCATTGAAAGTAGGCATACAGGTGCAGCAGGCAGTGAAGAAAGCGAATGGTATGTTAGCTTTCATAGCAAAATGATTTGAGTATAGGAGCAGGGAGGTTCTACTGCAGTTGTAGAGGGTCTTGGTGAGACCACACCTGGAGTATTGCGTACAGTTTTGGTCTCCAAATCTGAGGAGGGACATTATTGCCATAGAGGGAGTGCAGAGAAGGTTCACCAGACTGATTCCTGGGATGTCAGGACTGTCTTATGAAGAAAGACTGGATAGACTTGGTTTATACTCTAGAATTTAGGAGATTGAGAGGGGATCTTATAGAAACTTACAAAATTCTAAGGGGTTGGACAGGCTAGATGCAGGAAGATTGCTCTCGATGTTGGGGAAGTCCAGGACAAGGGGTCACAGCTTAAGGATAAGGGGGAAATCCTTTAAAACCGAGATGAGAAGAACTTTTTTCACACAGAGAGTGGTGAGTCTCTGGAACTCTCTGCCGCAGAGGGTAGTCGAGGCCAGTTCATTGGCTATATTTAAGAGGGAGTTAGATGTGGCCCTTGTGGCTAAGGGGATCAGAGGGTATGGAGAGAAGGCAGGTACGGGATACTGAGTTGGATGATCAGCCATGATCATATTGAATGGCGGTGCAGGCTCGAAGGGCCGAATGGCCTACTCCTGCACCTAATTCCTATGTTTCTATGTTTCTATGTTTGATTTTTCATTGCCTGTAAGCACGAACATTCGGTTCTGTACATGCTGAACTGGAGGGTTATGTTTTTGATAAATTCTATGGTATAACCCTGGATACTGCTTAAAATATATGTGTCGGTAGTTAACTTATTCCATGCATCGAGATAGAAGTGTAATCTCCTACCAACCTCCATGCTCCCTTCAATCCGTAAGGAACCAGACCCACCTACCTCCATGGTTACCAGTGGTAGGTTTATTACTGTTTCGGTATCCTCCGTGGACGTTGAGGCGCCGGTGTCTGGATCTGTAGTTGGGTCGGTGTTGAGGGTTTGCACATTTTCCAGGAAGGCCGGTCTGGGCCATGGCCTAAAAAAGACCGATGTTGAGTGTACCTGGCCTTCGAGCTTTCAACAGTTTGTCTTCTCCGACTGGTGGGTGCGTAGGGGTGCTGTTTCTGGCCGAAGTAGTTTTTAGACGTTGCTTTAATGAGCACCAGGGTTTTAGCCTCTTCGTCAAGTTCTTTGACCTGTTTGGATAAGTCACCTCCAAATAGTAATATTGGTGGTTTGGAGGTTCCAGGTTTGCACAGGCCTGGAAATTTGGGGTCTAAAGCCGGTTGGATGGCACTCTTCCTAATCCTATTTAACTCGTATTGGGAGTTGCAAAATAAAGCCAGTGCATCCTGGTGATTTGTGCCATGTCGTTTTCGTTGATCGTGCGGGCGAAAGCCGTAATTCCCGCTGTTAGGGCTTTCAGAACTTGTTGTAGTTTCAAGTCCCTGGCTCTGATTGATGCTCCGACATGTTTCCAAATACACTGGTTGACACTGGGAACATTCAGTGATTTGCAGTTCCCTGGTGGTAAGTGTCTTGCTGTGGTGTCCAATATGCCTCTCCTTGTAACTGATTGAATGACATGTAGTCGATACTTGCAGCTATTTTAGGTTCCAGGTTTGGGCCAGTTTGGTCGGGTTGAATGAACTGGGACACCATATCCAATAGGTTTTCTTGCACCCCTTGCACACTAGGTGTATGTTCTGCACACAACTCTTCAGGGTCAGCCCAGAATTGAACCCCGTACTCGCCTCTGATGAGGGAGAAACACTGTGCAGCCCTACAAGAGGTACTGCTGTAGGACTTACTAGCTGCCCACTGTGACTAGTCTCCATCTCCCGGAGCCTGCCACTTTGGAGTATTTGCTCCAACAGTCGCTCCAACCGGCTCCAATGCTCTCAGGCACCGGCCGCTCGCGGCTGCTCCTGAAGCCGCTCCAACCGGCCCCAATGCTCTCGGGCAGTGGCCGCTCGGGGCGGTTCAAAGTCGGACTAATCGGAGTCAACGACTCTGTCAGTTTTTTGCTTCGCTTTACCGCCCGGCCGTGGTGTTGATTTGGCCGGTCCGGGAGCGAAGTCGGGCACAGCTGTTCCCATTACGGGAGATTGGTATGCCGTTGGCCGCTGCTGGCTGCCCACAACTCCGCGGTTCTCCCCCGCCAGCTTTATCGCAGCCTTCTTGTTTTTCTTGCATCTGTCCATGCCTCCACCTGTGATAAAGTAAGTAGAAAGAACGCAGAGTCTCCTTACCTGCTGTTCCCGGCTTTTAAATTCTCCCTGCTGTGACTCGTTGCAATGCATGTAGCGATATGGCACGCATGCGTCCTGGCGGGGTTCTTCACGTAGTCACTTACGTGACTCCGAAGTAAAATTGGGTTGAGATTGTGCCTTCAATACCATCTCTTTCCCTCCACAAATGTTGTGTTCCATCAACAGTTTGTTCTTTGCTCCCTCTAGGGCAGTACATTCATACAGTACATGAAGAGGATTTCCAAAGTCTACAGAGTGATTTAGGCCATTTGGAAAAATGGGCTGAAAGATAGCAGATGGAGTTTAATGCTGATAAATGTGAGGTGCTACACCTTGGCAGGACAAATCAAAATAGGACGTACATGGTAAATGGTAGGGAATTGAAGAATACAGTTGAACAGAGGGATCTGGGTATAGCCGTGCATAGTTCCTTGAAGGTGGAATCTCATATAGATAGGGTGGTAAAGAAAGCTTTTGGTATGCTAGCCTTTATATATCAGAGCATTGAGTATAGAAGCTGGGATGTAATGTTAAAATTGTACAAGGCATTGGTGAGACCAAATCTGGAGTATGGTGTATAATTTTGGTCGCCCAATTATAGGAAGGATGTCAACAAAATAGAGAGAGTACAGAGGAGATTTACTAGAATGTTGCCTGGGTTTCAACAACTAAGTTACAGAGATAGGTTGAATAAGTTAGGTCTTTATTCTCTGGAGCGCAAAAGGTTAAGGGGGGGACTTGATAGAGGTCTTTAAAATGATGAGAGGGATAGACAGAGTTGATGTGGACAAGCTTTTCCCTTTGAGAATAGGGAAGATTCAAACAAGAGGACATGACTTCAGAATTAAGGGACAGAAGTTTAGGGGTAATATGAGGGGGAACCTCTTTACTCAGAGAGTGGTAGCGGTGTGGAATGAGCTTCCAGTGGAAGTGGTGGAGGCAGGTTCATTGGTATCATTTAAAAATAAATTGGATAGGCATATGGATGAGAAGGGAATGGAGGGTTATGGTCTGAGTGCAGGCAGGTGGGACTAAGGGGGAAAAAAAATTGTTCGGCACGGACTTGTAGGGCCGAGATGGCCTGTTTCCGTGCTGTAATTGTTATATGGTTATTCTGGACTAACAACAGTTTGAGTCTAAAATATCACTCGCATCACCAGCCCCACCCCCCTCCCACTTCAGACCTGCATGTTGTTTCACTAAATATTTCCAATCTCCAGATGTACCGGATAAACCCGAGATTTTAATGCGGGAAACTCTCACCGGAGGGACCCCTGTGAGCATCATCTGCAAAGCCCTCTACACCTGTCCTGATCAACGCCCGTGTCTCACCTGGAGTGAGCCGCAAGATTCCACCACCATTGTGCTTGCGTGGAAAAGGAGCGGGGAAATTTCCAGTGTCTTGACATTTACACCTTTCGCCGCTCATCACGGGCAAACTGTTCGCTGTACGGTTTTTTTTTATAGAATATAATAGTTTCTTTATTGTCATTGTAACATGAACCATGTACAACGAAATTTATAATGTCAGCCAGTCAGTGCACCATTCAAACATTTCTAAAAGCTAATGATACATACAAGGTAAAATATTAAAGATAAACAACTAAATAAATATCACGGACAAAGCACGCATACACACCCAACCCTCCATCCTTCTGTCGATTTCACAGTTACCACAGTCCCTTAGTCTGTATCGCCCCTGCGTTCCTTGGCGGCTACATTTAGTGCTTTTATAGCAGTGGGGTAAAAACTGTTTTGTAGTCTATTTGTCCTTGTCCTTGTAGATCTGTACCGTCTGCCTGACGGCAACAGTTCAAACAGGGAGTGTCCGGGGTGGGAAATGTCCTTTATGATACTCTGGGATTTTTTGGTGCAGCGGGAACTGTGTAAGTCCTCCAAGGTAAGGAGAGGGCAGCCGACAATCCTCTGGGCGTTGTCAATGGCCCTCTGGAGCGCTTTCCTCTGAGCCGCTGTGCAGCTGGTGTACCACACGCATACACAGTATGTTAGTATGCTCTCAATGGAGCACCGATAAAAGGACAGCAGCAGTCTCTGAGTGATGTTATTCTTCCTGAGCACCCTCAGGAAGTGCAGTCTCTGCTGGACCTTTTTCAGCAGCGCAGTGGTGTTCACGCTCCACGTCAGGTCCTCCTCAGGTCAGGTTGACTACTTTGATACGAGCCACTGACAAACTCCGTTACCCTGAATGTAACATGTAAGTATTGTTTTTACAAATTATTATAGTCAAAGAGTCACCGATCCGTATGGCTTGAGCTAATTGGCTTTTGTGTGGCCTCGCGTCTGCTTGCATTTGGGCCCTATCTTTCGAAATACTTCCCATCCTTATATCCGCAAAGCCGTCTTTGGAAATTTATAATTTTACTTCATAGCTTCCTCAGACAAAGAGGTTCAGACACGGATTACAATCTGAGTTATCCTCCAGTTTTAGAATATTCTTCCATAGGTTCAATTCGTGCGTGCTCTTGTACACGGACATACAATCACCAGTCAGCCTCCTGCCTTCTAAACACAACATGGCCAAGTATGCCCAGTCTACCTCTATAATCCAGCACACTCAAATGACATCCTGAGTGAATCCCTTCTGCATATTTTCCATCGTAATTATATCTGGCAATATACTTGTAAATCGTCTCAACATTCTTGCTAGGTTCACAACATCTTCCGACAGCAGTGTGACCATAACTAAACAGTGCCGGAAATGTGGCCACACCAATATTGTGAACATGTGTAACATAACATTCTAACTTCAAGTGTCATAACACAAACCGATGAAGGCCAATGTACCGAAAGCCTTATTGAAACATAGAAACATAGAAAACAGGTGCAGGAGTAGGCAATTCGGCCCTTCGAGCCTACACCGCCATTCAATATGATCATGGCTGATCATGCAACTCAGTATCCTGTACCTACCTTCTCTTCATACCCCCTGATCCCATTACCCACAAGGGCCACATTTAACTCACTCTTAAATATAGCCAATGAACTGGCCTCAACTACATTCTGTGGCAGAGAATTCAAGAGATTCACCACTCTCTGTGTGAAAAATGTTTTTTCTCATAACGATTTCCCCTTTATCCTTAAATAGTGACCCATTGTTCTGGACTTCCCCATAATCGGGAACAATCTTCCTCCATCTAGCCTGTCCAACCCCTTAAGATTTCAGAAAGTTTCTATAAGTACCCCCCTCAATCTTCTAAATTCTACCGAGTACAAGCCGAGTCTATCCAGTCTAATCTTCATATGAGTACTGACATCCCAGGAATCAGTCTGGTGAACCTTCTCTGTACTCCCTCCATGGCAAGAATGTCCTTCCTCAGATTAGGAGACCAAAACTGTACGCAATACTCCAGGTGTGATCTCACCAAGACCCTGTACAACTGCAGGTACACAACAAAAAAGCTGGAGAAACTCAGCGGGTGCAGCAGCATCTATGGAGCGAAGGAAATAGGCAACGTTTCGGGCCGAAACCCTTCTTCAGACTGATCGGGGGCGGGGGTGGGCGGGGACAAGAAAGGAAAAAGGAGGAGGAGCCCGAATGCTGGGGGATGGGAGGAGACAGCAGGGGACTGATTGAGGAATGGAGGAGACAGCAAGGACTACCAAAATTGGGAGAAATTCGATGTTCATGCCCCCAGGATGCAGACCTCCCCAAACGGAATATGAGGTGCTGTTCCTCCAATTTCCGGTGCTGCTCGCTGTGGCCATGGAGGAGACCCAGGACAGAGAGGTCGGAGACGGAGTGGGAGGGGGAGTTGAAGTGCTGAGCCACCGGGAGGTCAGCTTGGTTATTGCGGACCGAGCGGAGGTGTTCGGCGAAACGATCGCCCAACCTCCGCTTGGTCTCACCGATATAGATCTGCTGACATCTAGAGCAGCGGACGCATAGATGAGGTTGGAAGAGATGCAGGATAAACCTCTGTCGCCCCTGGAACGATTGCCTGTATACTGCAGTCGCACATCCCTTCTCCTATACTCAAATCATTTTGCTATGAATGCTAACATACCATTCGCTTTCTTCACTGCCTGCTGCACCTGCATGCCTACTTTCCATGACTGGTGTACCATGACACCCAGGTCTCGTTGCATCTCCCCTTTTCTTAATCGGCCACCATTCAGATAATTGTCTACATTCCTGTTTTGCCACCAAAGTGGATAACCTCACATTTATCCACATTATACTGCATCTGCCATGCATTTGCCCACTCACGCAGCCTGTCCAAGTCACCTTGCAGCCTCCGAGCATCCTCCTCACAGCTAACACTGCCCCACAGCTTAGCGTCATCCGCAAACTTGGAGATGTTGCATTCAATCCCC
This sequence comes from Leucoraja erinaceus, assembly GCF_028641065.1. NCBI lineage: Eukaryota > Metazoa > Chordata > Chondrichthyes > Rajiformes > Rajidae > Leucoraja > Leucoraja erinaceus. The sequence goes on along the minus strand of NW_026575263.1, from coordinate 30,005 downwards.
TCATCCAAGTCATTAATGTATATCTATATTACTAAAAGTCTGTTCTTGGCCGGTTTTGGCCATCAGTGCTGCGATTTCCGAGAGAACGCCGCTACCTACTGCCGTCATTTTTGGCCACCTTGCTCAGAGCCACCCTCCGCCGTAGATGTGCCGAGGATTTTTCCCGTCGATGAAAAATTACAGAGATATTAATGATTTTACAACATTCCCCATTCTCTCTGCTGCCCCTGCTGGCGACAGGGGGCGGTACTATAAAACCAGGACGTGGTGTGCCCAATCAGTCTCTTCAAGATGGAGGAAGGCAGAGGGTCACGTTTCTCTGAGCTGTGAATAACACTGAACATATGTCCACTCAAATTTAAGTGTCCTTAGTGGTTCTAAAATGCTTGCAGAATGTGTCTATTGGTTCTAAAATGTTTGCAAAAAGTGTTTATCGGTTCTAAAATGTTTGCAAAAAGCGTCTCCTTTGGTTCTAAAATGCTTGCTGATGTGTCTTTTTTGGTTCTAAAATGTTTTTTAAGTTCTTCCCCCTCTTTCCACCCCATCTTCTCCCCCACCTCTCCTCCTCTCCTCCTCCACCCTCTCATCTCCCTCTCCTCCCCCTCTCTCCTCTCCCCCTCTCCCTCTCCTCCCCCTCTCCTCTCCCCCCCTCCTCTCCCCCCCTCTCCTCTCCCCCCTCTCCTCTCCCCCTCTCCTCTCCCCCTCTCCTCTCCCCCCCTCTCCTCTCCCCCCCCTCTCCTCACCCTCTCCTCTCCCCCCTCTCCTCTCCCCCCTCTCCCTCTCCCCCCTCTCCTTTCTCCCCCCTCCTCCTCTCCCCCTCTCCTCTCCCCCCCTCCTCTCCCCTCCCCTCCTCTGCCCCCTCTCCTCTCCCCCCTCCACCCTCTCCTCTCTCTCCCATCTTTTTCTTCTCCCCCCTCCCCTCCATCCCCCCCCACCATTCCTCCCCTAAGTCCCCTCCCCTCCACACACCTCTACACCCTTCCCTTCACCCTCCCTGCTCCCCTCTCAGCACACCGTCTCTCTCCCCCTCTCCCCCCCCCCTCCTCCTCCCCTCCCCCCCTCTCTCCTCCTCCCCCTCCTCCACGTCTCCCTCTATCCCCTCCTCCCCTCCATCCCCTCCCCCACCCTTCCCCCCTCCCCTCCACATCCCCTATCCTCTTCCCTTCACCCTCCCCTCTACCTCCCCTCCCTTCTCCCACCTCTCTCCCTCATCTCCCCCTCTCAGCACCCCCCCTCTCTCTCCCTCTCACGTTCTCTCTCTCCTTCCCTCCTCCCCCACCTTTCCTCCCTCGCCCACCCTTTCTCTTCTCCTCCTCTCCACCCCTCTCCCTCTTGCCCCTCTCTCTGTTTCTGCCCCTTCTCTCTCTGCCCTCACTCTCTACCACCGCCCCACCCCCTCTCTAGATGTGACTGCAAGTTGGGGGCTATGTGTCAGTAGATAGGGTGTGTATGGGGTAAAAGGAGCAAATTAATAATATTAATATAATATCAAGGGGGGGGGGGTGTTAGTTAGTGTGTGTGATGCTGCATGCCGCCTCCGCCCCCCTCCCCCATAACCGCACGTTGGGGGAACAGACCCAACGGGTCTGCACTTGGTCTAGTATATATTGTAAATAGCTGGGGACCCCACACTGCGCCTTGCGGTACCCCACTAGTCACTGCCTGCCATTGTGAAAGTGACCCGTTTACTCCTACTCTTTGCTTCCTGTCTGTCAGCCAGTTCTCTATCCACATCAATACTGAACCCCCAATGCCGTGTGCTTTAAGTTTGTATACTAATCTCATATGTGGGACCTTGTCGAAAGCCTTCTGGAAGTCCAGATATAACACATCCACTGGTTCTCCCCTATCCACGCTACTAGTTACATCCTCTAAAAATTCTATAATTGTAATTGTAATTTATTTATTTAGGGGACAGTGCATATTAATAAACATTTACATGTAATACGCAAGATTGTAGCCAGTAGCTAATTCCCATTTTTAGTCCCTCTGGTAAACAAGGTAAACACATCACAACACATTCAATCAATAACAGAAGAGACAAAACAGAAGTCAAAAACAAAACATAACGAACAATAAAGTAAAAAATAACAATAAAAGAGTACCATAGGATAATTTTAAGGTAGATTATGATTGCAGTTTTGATTTTGCAGTAACCATAAGACTCGTCAGACATGATTTACATTTCATAAATCCATGCTGAATTTGCCCAATGATTTCATCACTTTCCAAATGTGTGCATATATGGGGAGAGGAGGGGGATAGGGAGAGGAGAGCGGTTATGGAGGGATGGGGTGAGAGAATGATTGGGGTAGGGGAAATGAGAGGGAGGTAGTGGTGAGGAGGGAAATAAGTGTTCGGCACGCACTGGAAGGGCCGAGATGGCCTGTTTTCCGTGCTGTAATTGTTATATTGTATTGTATTGTATTTTAATGACCACACAGCCAGGCTGGTGGAATTTGTTATCAGTACAGCTCGGTACAGGTTCCAACATTTCATCAAACATTAAACATATAGCATAGATATACATACAGACAGACGCATTACATAATACATAAGGGCCATGCTTATTCACCGTACAGAGTTTAAAATGTCAATTCCAGTGGGAATGAAACTGTTTTTGAAGCGGTTTGTTTTGGAGGCAATTGTCCTGTAGCGCCTCCCAGAGGGCAGTAGCTGAAAGGCATAGTGTGCAGGGTGAGTAGGATCAGAGATGATCTTGCGGGCTCTGTGTAATGTCCGTTTGTGGTAAAGTGATTCAAGGGATGGTAGGGGTAAGCCAATAATTTTAGATGCTCTGTTGATGATGCGCTGTAATTTCTTCCGGGAGAGTGAGTCGAGACTGCCGAACCAGACTGTGATGGATGAAGTGAGGATGCTTTCGATGATGGCTGTATAGATGCGGAGCATGAGATGAACTTCCTGAGCTGTCGGAGATGGAAAAATCTTTGCTGGGCTTTTCCATAGATGTGGTCTGCGTTTGTCCTCCATTTGAGGTTGTTGCTGATGTGGGTTCCAAGGAGTTTGAATGTGTCAGTGATGGAGATGGATTCACCTTTAATGAGCACAGGAGTTTTGGGAGATGGCTGGCGTCTTGGGTCGATGATGAGTTATTTTGTTTTTGATGAGTTGAGTAAGAGATCATGGTCTGTGCACCAGGTCACTGCTTGGTTGACCTGTGCACGGTATTCAGTTTCTTGGTTGTTGGTGATGAATCCAATATGGTTATATAGTTATATGGATTCGTAAAGGACAATTATCAATGGGGATTTGTCGGTTTGAGGCCTGAAGTCATGCTTTTCTTTATGAGAAGGGGGGGGGGGGAGAGGAGGAAAGAGCGAGAGATAAATAAATAGAGATTGGGAGGCGAAGAAGGGTGAGAGAGGGAAGGAGGAAGGAAGGGTTGGAGACGGAGGGAGAACGGGAGGGAGGGAGAGAGGGAGAGGTCACAGCTTAAGGATAAAGGGGAAATCCTTTAAAACCGAGATGAGAAGAACTTTTTTCACACAGAGAGTGGTGAATCTCTGGAACTCTCTGCCACAGAGGGTAGTTGAGGCCAGTTCATTGGCTATATTTAAGAGGGAGTTAGATGTGGCCCTTGCGGCTAAGGGGATCAGGGGGTATGGAGAGAAGGCAGGTACGGGATACTGAGTTGGATGATCAGCCATGATCATATTGAATGGCGGTGCAGGCTCGAAGGGCCGAATGGCCTACTCCTGCACCTAATTTCTATGTTTCTATGTTTCTATGAAAGAGAGAGAGCGAGAAAGATATCAAGGGAGGGAGGGGGGAGGGAGGAAGAGAGTGACAGGGAGATATCGAAAGGCGAAAGGGAGAGCGATAGAGAGATATCTCAGTTTAGAAAATTTTGAAATAAATTGACTGCAATGAAGAGAGAACGCGTCAGGGAAGCGTACCAGAGATCAGGACTGCAGCCCCTTGACCTGCAGCTGACATTGGTAAATACTCAGAAGGCACGTAATCAGACAGCGCTGTTGCCAAAACTGACTTGAACACCGTGTCCAGTTCACAAACTCGCTGCTTTCGACCTTTCAGTGTCAATAGTTTATGAAATCAATTGCACGTTGTATATTCCACCCCAGCATAACACATTAAATCCAGAATTTGTCAACTGCAGCACTGCTCTTTCTGTTTCGATTCCAGGAGAAGGTGAGATAAGAATTGAATGAAAAGCTTCTCATCAACTAATACCATGAATCAAGAAACAAAAGGATTTAACTGTCGTATGCACAGTCAATGGAACAACGAAATTCGTTTTTGCAGCGGCATAACAGATCTTCAAGCTCTACGCTAATAGATGATATCAATTAAGTAAATAACCAATAATGTAATTATCACAATACAAGTGAAATAAACTAAATTAGTTCAACCAAAGACTCCGACCACCATTTGTGTAAAAACCTTCCGCCTCCGATTCCTATTAAATATTTTCCCCTTCAACTTAAACCTATGTCCTCTGGTTCTCGATTCGCCTACTCTGGACAAGTGACTATGTGCATCTACGCGATCTATTCCTCTCATGATTTTATAGACCTCTGTAAGACCACCCCTCATCCTCCATGCGCGCCAGGGAATAGAATCCCAGTCCTCTAAACCCATCCCTGCAGCTCAGACCCTCTGGTTCTGGTAATATCCTCGTAAATCTTCGTTGTACGCTTTCGAGCTCGACATCTTTCCAATAACTTGTTGTCAAGGACTGAACAGAATACTCCAAATACGGCCTCACAACGTCTTATACCACGTACGTTAGCACCATCCATTTTCTACACCTAAGTGGTAATTTACAGTGGCCTGTCAAATCTGCCGTCTTTGGAATGCGAGAGGAAACGGGAACTCCACGAACAAGCAGAGGAGCGCACAGTGAGAACGTGCACACTCCACACAGACAGCAACCGAGGTGAGGATCGAAGCAGGGTCTATGGAGCTGTGAGGCAGCAACTCTACCCGCCTCGTCACTCTGCCGCAGTGTGAAACAGCCTGGTGGTTGTCATGGAAACAGGACCTTCGGCCCAACTTCAATTCAATTCAACTTTAATGTCATCGCACAAATACAAGTATGAGTACAACGAAATGCAGTTTTGCGTCAGTCCGTACTAGTTGTACATAATGAGAAAACAAAAACAAAAAAATAGAAAGAGAGAAGATACAGAATAATTCAAGAAATACAGAATGATTAAACAAAGGGGGACGGAGGGACCAGAGAAATCTATCGGCGGGACTCCGAGTTCAGCAATGTGATTGTATTGTTGTAGAAGCTGTTCCTCATCCTACTAGTACGTGACCTGAGGCTCCTGTACCGCCTCCCTGATGGGAGGAGGGCAAACAGTCCATGGTTGGGGTGTGAGGGGTCTTTGATGATCTTCCCGGCCCGTCTCAGACACCGTTTTCGGTGGAGGGCATCCATGGCAGGGAGTGGGGCACCGATGGTGTGCTGAGCGATTTTCACCACCCGTTGTACTGCCTTCTTGTCCGCTACGGTGCAACTGCTGTACCATACCGTGAAGCAGGTGGTCAGGATACTCTCTATGGTACAGCGGTAAAAGTTGGTCAGGATCCGGGGGGACAGGTGGGCTTTCTTGAGCCTCCTCAGGAAGTAAAGGCGCTGCTGTGCCTTTTTGATCAGCTTGGAGGTGTTGAGGGACCAGGACAAATCCTCCGAGATATGTACTCCGAGGAATTTATAGCTGGAGATGCGCTCCACCTCAGTCCCGTTTATATGGATGGGGGTATGACTGCCTCCTCTGGTCTGCCCTAACCCTAACCCTAACCCTAACCCTAACCCCGAGCCAACGCTGAACATAGATCGCCGAGTCATAATATTTCTATGCTATCGCACCTTCACGTCGGCTCCCTGCACATTGGAGGCACTTTATAAAGACCAGCTGCTCGACAAACACACTCGGCTTTTAGATGCGGGAGGAAACCGGGGACCCGGATTAAACGTACGCGGTTTAAATATTATTTTCTCTATTCTGTACCTGTACGTTATAACCATATAACCATATAACAATTACAGCACTGAAACAGGCCATCTCGGCCCTACAAGTCCGTGCCGAACAACTTTTTTCCCCTTAGTCCCACCTGCCTGCACTCATACCACAACCCTCCATTCCCTTCCCATCCGTATGCCTATCCAATTTATTTTTAAATGATACCAATGAACCTGCCTCCACCACTTCCACTGGAAGCTCATTCCACACCGCTACCACTCTCTGAGTAAAGAAGTTCCCCCTCATATTACCCCTAAACTTCTGTCCCTTAATTCTGAAGTCATGTCCTCTTGTTTGAATCTTCCCTTTTCTCAAAGTGAAAAGCTTGTCCACATCAACCCTGTCTATCCCTCTCATCATTTTAAAGACCTCTATCAAGTCCCCCCTTAACCTTCTGCGCTCCAGAGAATAAAGAACTAACTTGTTCAACCTATCTCTGTAACTTAGTTGTTGAAACCCAGGCAACATTCTAGCAAATTGGAGGAACAGCACCTCATATTCCGTTTGGGGAGTCTGCATCCCGGGGGCATGAACATCGAATTCTCCCAATGTTGTTAGTCCTTGCTGTCTCCTCCCCTTCCTCAGCCCCCCTGCTGTCTCCTCCCATCCCCCAGCCTTCGGGCTCCTCCTCCTTTTTCCTTTCTTGTCCCCGCCCCCGATCAGTCTGAAGAAGGGTTTCGGCCCGAAACGTTGCCTATTTCCTTCGCTCCATAGATGCTGCTGCACCCGCTGAGATTCTCCAGCTTTTTTGTGTAACCTTCGATTCTCCAGCATCTGCAGTTCCTTCTTAAACATTCTAGTAAATCTCCTCTGGACCGCATGATCGCATGTTATGGAACGCATGATCGTAATAATGTGCAGTCGTTTTGTTTACTGGATATCAAGCGACCAATAAAGGGTTTTAACAGTATCTCGGTAAACGTGACAATACAATGAACTAAAAGTAACTGAAGTATAAACACGGTCAGGATAGCGTGACGGTGGCGGTGAGCGTGCAGCAACTCCACCAGTAGCGCCATGGCTCAGCACAAAATTAAGATCATTTAAAATGTGTTAGATATTCTCCAGCAATGCGGAAAAAGGGAGGGATGCGGCAATTCCACCCTCCCGAGGGGGCCAAATGGTCGGAGATCCCGCCTCCCCCCCCCCCCCCCCCCCCCCCCCCCACCCGCCCCGCCACAGAGATACACCATTCATAATAGGCCCTGCACGCATTAATCATGCAGGATGAAGCAACACGTGACCGACCTTGTAGGAAATTCCCATCCACGTGTGCCGAGGGACTTTTAAGGACAGTGCCAACATTTAAAACCGACTAAACACTGTAGAGGCAATACTGAGATATATGTCAATGCTTTTCCAAAAGGCCAAGGTGGTTCATGTCATAAGGTCATGTTATAGGAATAAGGTTAGGGGTAGACCTGAATAAGTTAGGGCTTTATTCTCTGGAGAGCAGAAGGTTAAGGGGGGACCTGATAGAGGTCTTTAAAATGATGAGAGGGATAGACAGAGTTGATGTGGACAAGCTTTTCCCTTTGAGAATAGGGAAGATTCAAACAAGAGGACATGACTTCAGAATTAAGGGACAGAAGTTTAGGGGTAATATGAGGGGGGACTTCTTTACTCAGAGAGTGGTAGCGGTGTGGAATGAACTTCCAGTGGAAGTGGTGGAGGCAGGTTCATTGGTATAATTTAAAAATAAATTGGATAGGCATATGGATGAGAAGGGAATGGAGGGTTATGGTATGAGTGCAGGCAGGTGGGACTAAGGGAAAAAAAAGTTGTTCGGCACGGACTTGTAGGGCCGAGATGGCCTGTTTCCGTGCTGTAATTGTTATATGGTTATATGGTTATTCGGCCCATCGTCGTCGCCATTCACGTATCCCTTCCTCCCAACTCCATTCTCCTGCCTTCTCCCCGTGACCTCTGACACCCGTGTTAATTAAAAATCTATCCTCTCTGCCTGAACAGTACCAACTGCCGGCCTCTGCAGGTTTCTGTGGTAACGAATTCCACAGATCCACCACCGCCTAACTAATTAAATATTTCCTCATCTCCTTCGTAAAATAACCATAATATGGTTCTGGACAGCCGGGCCCGTCTTGAGCAGGCAATTGCAAGCGGATAAAAATATTACAAATGCGGAAGGGCAAGCATAGTGCCGACTTTCATCAAGAAGGCTCACCAGCGTCTCTTCTTCCTGAGGAGACTGAAGAAGGTCCATCTGTCTCCTCAGATCCTGGTGAACTTCTACCGCTGCACCATCGAGAGCATCCTTACCAACTGCATCACAGTATGGAATGGCAACTGCTCTGTCTCCGACCGGAAGGCATTGCAGAGGGTGGTGAAAATTGCCCAATACATCACCGGTTCCTCGCTCCCCTCCATTGAGTCTGTCCAAAGCAAGCGCTGTCTGCGGAGGGCGCTCAGCATCGTCAAGGACTGCTCTCACCCCAACCATGGACTGTTTACCCTCCTACCATCCGGGAGGCGCTACAGGTCTCTCCGTTGCCGAACCAGCAGGTCGAGGAACAGCTTCTTTCCGGCGGCTGTCACTCTACTCAACAACGTACCTCGGTGTGACTGACTATCACCAACCCCCCCCCCCCCCCCGGACACTTATTATTTTTGTTTATTTCAAATCGTTTGCTATGTCGCTCTTCAAGGGAGATGCTAAATGCATTTCGTTGTCTCTGTACTGTACACTGACAATGACAATTAAAATTGAAGGTTACACAGAAAAGCTGGAGAAACTCAGCGGGTGCAGCAGCATCTATGGAGCGAAGGAAATAGGCAACGTTTCGGGCCGAAACCCTTCTTCAGACTGATCAGGGGTGGGTGGGGACAAGAAAGGGAAAAGGAGGAGTAGCCCGAAGGCTGGAGGGTGGGAGGAGACAGCCTCCTCCCACCCTCCAGCCTTCCGGCTACTCCTCCTTTTCCCTTTCTTGTTCCCCACCCACCCCTGATCAGTCTGAAGAAGGGTTTCGGCCCGAAACGTTGCCTATTTCCTTCGCTCCATAGATGCTGCTGCACCCGCTGAGTTTCTCCAGCTTTTCTGTGTAACCTTCGATTCTCCAGCATCTGCAGTTCCCTCTTTAACAATTAAAATTGAATCTGAATCTGAATCTGAATCTGAATTGGGATAGGTAAGAGACTGCAGATGCTGGAATCTCGAGTAAAAGACAAACTTCTGGAGGAACTCAGTGGGCTAGGACGAAGGTGAGGAGAAAAATGGACCAGTCTGAAGAAGGTCCACGCCTCTAAATGTCGTCTGTCCATTATCGCTCCACATATTCCACCCGACCCGCCGAGTTCCTCCCGCTGTTTTTCTTTCGCTCGAGACGTCAGCATTTGCAGTCTCTTGCCTTCCCCAAATATCGACGTTCTGCAGCAGTTTGCCTATTTATTCGCTGATAGCCGATCAGTGGTAACCAGTTTTGTTTTTTCCATGTGGAAATTTCGTCTGAATTATCATTAGGGCTTTATTCTTTGGAGCGCAGAAGGTTAAGGGGGGACTTGATAGAGGTCTTTAAAATGATGAGAGGGATAGACAGAGTTGACGTGGAAAAGCTTTTCCCATTGAGAGTAGGGAAGATTCAAACAAGGAGACATGACTTGAGAATTAAGGGACTGAAGTTTAGGGGTAACATGAGGGGGAACTTCTTTACTCAGAGAGTGGTAGCGGTGTGGAATGAGCTTCCAGTGAACGTGGTGGAGGCAGGTTCGTTTTTTATCATTTAAAAATAAATTGGATAGTTATATGGATGGGAAGGGAATGGAGGGTTATGGTCTGAGCACAGGTATATGGGACTAGGGGAGATTATGTGTTCGGCACGGACTAGAAGGGTCGAGGTGGCCTGTTTCCGTGCTGTAATTGTTATATGGTTATATGGTTATTGCTGTAGATCTTGTAGAGTCACACACATCGGGAACAGGCCCTCCTGTCCAGCTGGCCCTGTTCCCTATTTTGGGCCGAAAGATTCCTGGTTTGTTT
>NW_026575263.1:0-12500 GCF_028641065.1 Leucoraja erinaceus | reverse complement strand
TGTGCGTGCGTGCGTGTGTGTGTGCGTGCGTGCGTGCGTGTGTGTGCGTGTGTGTCATTTTGCCTGTGAAACGTATCTCCACGAAAACCAGACGCCGAAACGGGGACATTTTTACATATCTGGACTACACTTCTTCCCACCTTGCTTCCTGTAAGGACTCCATCCCCTACTCCCAATTCCTCCGTCTACGCCGCATCTGCTCCACGGATGAGGCGTTCCACACCAGGACATCTGAAATGTCCTCACTATTCAGGGAACGGGGGTTCCCCTCCTCCACCATAAATGAGGCTCGCACCAGGGTCTCCTCCATACCCCGCAACACTGCTCTCTCTCCCCATCCCCGCACTCACAACAAGGGCCGAGTCCCCCTAGTCCTCACCTTTCACCCCACCAGCCGTCACATACAAAAAGTAACCCTCCGTCAGTTTCGCCACCTCCAACGTGACCCCACTACTCGCCACATCTTCCCATCTCCCCCCATATCTGCCTTCCGCAAAGACCGCTCCCTCCATAACTCCCTTGTCAATTCTTCCCTTCCCTCTCGGTCCACCCCCTCCCCGGGCACTTTCCCTTGCAACCGCAAGAGATGCAACACTTGTCCCTTTACCTCCCCCCTCGACTCCGTTCAAGGACCCAAGCAATCGTTCCAGGTGCGACAGAGGTTTACCTGCATCTCTTCCAACCTCATCTATTGCGTCCGCTGCTCTAGATGTCAGCAGATCTATATCGGTGAGACCAAGCGGAGGTTGGGCGATCGTTTCGCCGAACACCTCCGCTCGGTCCGCAATAACCAAGCTGACCTCCCGGTGGCTCAGCACTTCAACTCCCCCTCCCACTCCGCCTCCGACCTCTCTGTCCTGGGTCTCCTCAATGGCCACAGCGAGCAGCACCGGAAATTGGAGGAACAGCACCTCATATTCCGTTTGGGGAGTCTGCACCCCGGGGGCATGAACATCGAATTCTCCCAATTTTGTTAGTCCTTGCTGTCTCCTCCCCTTCCTCAGCTCCCCTGCTGTCTCCTCCCACCCTCCAGCCTTCTGGCTACTCCTCCTTTTCCCTTTCTTGTCCCCACCTACCCCCACCCCCGATCAGTCTGAAGAAGGGTTTCGGCCCGAAACGTTGCCTATTTCCTTCGCTCCATAGATGCTGCTGCACCCGCTGAGTTTCTCCAGCTTTTCTGTGCGACATTTTTACATATTTCAGTGGAGATTTTCCTTGTGATTTTAGAAATTAATTCCTCTGTACATATGGTGCATTATTTACCCGACATTTTGCATTACAATTGTTTACCAATCTGACTTTTTTTTTTAATCTGACCGCTGCCCAGCTGTTGAATGAATTTGAATAACCTTTAATAATCCTTTACAGGAAATTACAGTGCCACAACAGCTTCAAGACAGACATAACACCACACATTTCAACAGATATCTTCAATACATAATAAGTTAAAATTTTTGTGCATTATAAAACCTTATAGCAGCTGGTATACAAGACTTCCTATGTCTCTCCGTTTTTGCACATTGGTGCAATCAGTCTCTGACTGAAGATGCTGCACTTGATCACCTTCAGGGCGTGGAGTGGGTGAGTGGGGTTGGTCATTATTAAACCCAGTTTGTTCAGAGTTCTGGCCTCTGCCACCTGCTTGACCGTTAGTTGCTCTGCCCCAACCACTGAGCCGGCCTTCCTGATCAGCTTATCCAGTCTGTTTTTGTCCGCTATTCGGGCGCCTTCTCCCCAACAGGCCACAGCAAAAAACAGAGCACTGGCCACCACTGAATGGTAGACACTGCACAATAGGGGTTGACAGATATTAAATGACTTTAGCCTCCTTAAAAAATACAGTCTACTTTGTCCCTTCCTGTACACCGCCTCCATATGACTCTTCCAGTCCAGCTCACTGTCAAGCTGCACACCAAGGTACCTGTGGTTGGCGACCACCTCCACCTCAGTGCCCCTGATGGTGATTGGTGTTGGTTGAATCCTCCTCCTCCCCCTCCTGAAATCCACAACTATCTCCTTCGTTTTTTTGGTATTGAGATGGAGATTATTGTGTGCACTCCACTCCACAAAGTTGTTAATTGTGTCTCTATACTCCTCCTCATTGCCCCCTTTGATGAGGCCGACAACAGCTGTGTCATCTGAAAATGTCTGCAAAAAGCAGCTGTTGGTGTTATATTGGCAATCCGCTGTGTAGATGGTGAACAGGAATGGAGCCAGCACAGTTCCTTGTGGAGCCCCTGTGCTGCTCATGATGGTGCTTGAGACATTGTTCTGTAGGCGCACATACTGTGGTCTGAGGAAAAGGTAATCCAAACACCACAGTACCATTAATGGATCCACCTTCATCTTCTCCATCTTCTCCCCTAGCAGTCGAGGCTGAATTGTGTTAAAAGCGCTTGAGAAGTCAAAGAATGTAATCCTTACAGATGCATCAGGGATGTCCAGATGTGTGTACGCCCTCTGCAGCATGTAAATAAGGGCATCATCGACACTGATGTTGGGCTGATATGCAAACTGTAAAGGATCCATTTGAGTTGACACACTAGTCCTGATGTAGGAGAGGACAAGTCTCTCAAATGTCTTCATAATATGTGAAGTGAGCGCTACTGGTCTGTAGTCATTGTGGTGAGTGGGATAGGTCTTCTTTGGGACAGGTACCAGGCAAGATGTTTTCCACAGCCTTGGGACCTTCTGTAGACGCAAGCTCAGGTTGAACAGGTGTGTTAGAATACCACACAGCTCTGAAGAGCAAGTCTTCAGTAGCCTTGGGCTTCTGTCATCGGGCCCCACTGCTTTCCCTGGCTTCAGTCTGTCCAGCATCATCTTGACCTGCGCAGTATGAAGAGTCATAGGTAGGGCTGGTGGTGTAGTAGTAGGTGGGAAGGGGGGACCCCGTGCAGGTGACATCTCAGGAGTGTTGGAGAGAGGGAGGGGAGATGGTGAGGAAGCATCAACGGTCAGCAGACCAGGTGGGGGAGGCTGAGATTGTGTTGGGCAGTCAAATCTGTTGAAAAATCTGTTCAGATCATCAGCCAGACTCTGTTCACCATCAGGCAGTGTACTGCCCTTCTGCTTCATGCCCGTGATCTTTTTCATTCCAGCCCATACCTGCTTCACTCCATCTTGCTGCAGCTGTCGTTCCAGTTTGAGCCTATATGCTTCTTTCCCCTCCTTAATCCTCACCTTCAGTTCCCTTTGAATTTCTTTGATTTTATTCCTGTCACCCACCCTGAAAGCCTTTTTCTTCTCATTTAGTAAGGCCTTCAGGCTACTGGTAATCCATGGTTTGTTATTGGGGTAGCAACGAATTACCCTGGATGGCATGATGTCATCATAACAGAAATTGATGTAATGGGTAATGCATTCTGTTAGGCCGTCAATGTCTTCCCCATACTCCTCACAGAACACATCCCAATCTGTTGTCTCAAAACAGCACCTCAGGGCTTCATCAGCCTCATGATACCAGTCTATTAATGTTCTGGTGGTGACAGGCAGCCTCTTGGCAGCTGGGGTGTAGGAGGGAGAGAGATGTAGCATGTTGTGGTCTGATCGACCAAGAGGGGGCAGTGCAGTACATTTGTATGCATTTTTCACATTTGCATACAAGAGATCCAGCGTTTTATCACCTCTAGTTGCACAGTCAATAAACTGTTTAAAAGTGGGCAAAATCTTAGAGAGGCAGACATGGTTGTAATCTCCAGACACAACAATGAACGCCTCAGGGTACTTTGACTGCAGTCCAGCGATAGTGGTGTGCAGCACGTCACACGCGACTTCCGCCTTGGCAGATGGAGGAATGTAAACAACAATGGCTACCACCACAGTGAACTCCCTGGGTAGGTAATATGGTCTTAAACTAACCGCTAAAAGTTCAATGTCCTTGTTACATATCTGTTCTTTGATAGTAGCATGATTAGGGTTACACCACTTGTTGTTGACGAGCAGGACATTGCAATAGCAGTGATTTTTGTACATCTTCTGGTAGAATTTTTTCCTTATGATTTCAAAAATCCAATCCTCTATAAATTTGGTCAATTATTTCCTGAGATTTTTACTAACATTTAGCACCAAACTGACATTTAAAAAAAAATTATGTTTGCCCAGCTGCTGACCTAACAATGCCTTTCCTGCTGCCGCCGCGCATGCGCAGTTTTCCACGAGGTACGTTAGCCCACCCACTACAAAAGGTGCAGAAAGATCGAGAAAGTTCTGTGGCAAAGATCCTACAGCGCCCGGCTACAGGATCTTTGTTCTGCAGATCGCAATGTCAGCGGCGCTGACGCGCTGAAGAGGTTTCTCTTCATTCCCGTGCAGCTTGTGAAGGATTTGAGTATAGGAGCAGAGAGGTTCTATTGCAGTTGTACAGGGTCTTGGTGAGACCACACCTGGAGTATTGCGTACAGTTTTGGTCTCCAAATCTGAGGAAGGACATTATTGCCATAGAGGGAATGCAGAGACGGTTCACCAGACTGATTCCTGGGATGTCAGGAATGTCTTATGAAGAAAAAGACTGGATAGACTTGGTTTATACTCTTTAGAATTTAGAAGATTGAGAGGGGATCTTATAGAAACTCACAAAATTCTTAAGGGGTTGGACAGGCTAGATGCAGGAAGATTGTTCCCGATGTTGGGGAGGTCCAGGACAAGGGGTCACAGCTTAAGGATAAGGGGGAAATCCTTTAAAACCGAGATGAGAAGAACCTTTTTTCACGCAGAGAGTGGTGAATCTCTGGAACTCTCTGCCACAGAGGGTAGTTGAGGCCAGTTCATTGGCTATATTTAAGAGGGAGTTAGATGTGGCCCTTGTGGCTAAGGGGATCAGGGGGTTTGGAGAGAAGGAAGGTACGGGATACTGAGTTGGATGATCAGCCATGATCATATTGAATGGCGATGCAGGCTCGAAGGGCCGAATGGCCTACTCCTGCACCTAATTTCTATGTTTCTATGTTTCTATGAAGCCACGCACCCGCCCGCCCGCTCACTCAGCTGCAGGTTTGCAGAGAGTCAAGCCGGTCCTCCACTTTTCGCAGCCCACTCACTCGCCCAGCTCCCCCCCCCCCCCCTCACCACCTCACCACTCTTCACTCCCTCTCCCCTCTCCTCACTAACCGTCACAGGGGACCACCTCCTCTCCGTGTCCACGGCCCGATCTTCTGTGACGCTGGCGGAAGCCACGATCGGCTGGTCTGCCACTGCTGTTGGCAGTCCTCGGTAAAGAGCATATAGCTCGCTATAGGAACTTTGGTCCTCACATCGCTCCGGGTTCGCTCGGGCCCCGCAAGCTCTCCCCTTCTCTCTCTCTCCTATCTCCCCCCTCGCCCTCTCCCTCTCCTTGTCTCTCCCTCTCTCTCTCCCCCTCTCTCTCTCTCCCCTTCCCCTCTCTCTCCTCCTCTCTCTCCCCCCCTCTCTCTCTATCTCTCTCTCTCCCCCTCTCTCTCCTCTCCTCTCCCCCTCTCTCTCTCTTCCTCTCTCCCTCTCCCTCGCCTCTCTCTCTCCCTCTCTCTCTCTCTGTCTCTCTCTCTCTCTCTCTCTCTCTCTCTCTCTCTCTCTCTCCCTCTCTCTCTCTCTCTCTCTCTCTCTCTCTCTCTCTCTCTCTCTCTCTCTCTCTCTCCCTCTCTCTCTCTCTCTCTCTCTCTTCTCTCTCTCTCTCTCTCTCCCCCTCTCCTTCTCTCTCTCTCCCTCTTTCTCTCTCGCTTTCTCCTCATCTTTCTCTCTCTCCTCTCTCTATCTCCCCCTCTCTCTCTTCCCCCTCTCACACCTCTCTCTCTCTCTCTCTCTGTCGTTGTATCTCTCTCTCCTCTCTCTCTCTCTCTCTCCTCTCTCTCTCTCTCTCTCTCTCTCTCTCTCTCTCTCTCTCTCCTTCCCCTTCCCCTCCCCAACCCCCCTGCCCTCCCCCACCCTCCGCCCCATTCTCTCTCTGTCTCAGCCCTTCTGGTCTCTGCCCTCTCTCTCTCTGTCTCTCCCCATTTTCTCTCTCAGCCCTCACTCTCTAACCCCTCCCCCCCCTTCCTCTCTAGACACGCCTGCGAGTTGGGGGCTATGCGTCAGTGGATAGGGCGGTTATGGGGTAAAAGGAGAAAAATTATAATATTAATATAATATCAAGGGGGGTAGTTACCGTGTGTGCGGGGGGGGGGGGGGGGGGGGTGTAGTTAGTGTGTGTGGGGAGGGTGGTTAGCGTATGTGATGCCGCATGCCGCAACCCACTCCCCTCACAACCGTGCGTTGGGGAAACAGACCCAACGGGTCTGCACTTGGTCTAGTATACTTATACGAGATTCTCATCTCGTCCTCCTCCGGTTTGCATTGCTTTTAAATTTGCGCAAAAAGGGTACTCGATAGCGCTACGATTCTTCGCCACCTTACTCACCATTCTCCTCTGCTGCAAGTGCAGAGGAGAATGGTTTTGTTCCGATCGGTGAAATATTACAAAGGTTATGAATGGTTAAATATCATATAAACCGGCCCTTCCGGCAGCCGCTGTCAATCACCGGCGGCGAGGAGAACCAAGCTGAAGGAGCGGAGTGAGGGGAGTGAGGGGAGTGAGCAGCGTGAGGGGAGTGAGCAGCGAGGGGAGTGAGGGGAGTGAGAAGCGTGAGGGGAGTGGGCAGCGTGGGGGGAGTGAGGGGAGTGAGCAGCGTGGGGGGAGTGAGCAGCGTGTGGGGAGTGAGCAGCGTGTGGGGAGTGAGGGGAGTGAGCAGCGTGTGGGGAGTGAGCAGCGTGTGGGGAGTGAGGGGAGTGAGCAGCGTGTGGGGAGTGAGCAGCGTGTGGGGAGTGAGCAGCGTGAGGGGAGTGAGCAGCGTGTGGGGATGAGCAGCGTGTGGGGAGTGAGCAGCGTGTGGGAGTGAGGGGAGTGAGGGAGTGAGGGGAGTGAGCAGCGTGTTGGGAGTGAGCAGCGTGTTGGGAGTGAGCAGCGTGTGGGGAGTGAGCAGCGTGTGGGGAGTGAGCAGCGTGTGGGGATGAGGGGAGTGAGCAGCGTGTGGGGAGTGAGCAGCGTGTGGGGAGTGAGCAGCGTGTGGGAGTGAGGGGAGTGAGGGGAGTGAGGGGAGTGAGGGGAGTGAGCTGAGCGTGTGGGAGGGGAGTGAGGGGAGTGAGGGGAGTGAGCAGCGTGTGGGGAGTGAGCAGGCGTGTGGGGGTGACAGCGTGTGGGAGTGAGCAGCGATGGGAGTGGCCCAGAGTGTGAGGGGTGAGCAGCGTGAGGGGAGTGGTGGGTGAGCAGCGTGAGGGGAGTGTGCGTGAGGGGAGCATCGCGTGTGGTGAGGTGATTGAGGGAGAGCAGCAGGGTTGGGAGTGTGAGCGTGGCGTGTGGGGAGTGAGCAGCGTGTGTGGGGAGTGAGGGGAGTGAGGCAGCGTGTGGGGAGTGAGCAGCGTGACTGGGAGTGAGCACGTGTGGGTAGTGAGGGGAGTGAGCAGCGTGTGGGGAGTGAGCAGCGTGTGTGGGGGAGTGAGGGGAGTGAGCAGCAGCGTGTGGGGAGTGAGGGGAGTGAGCACAGCGTGTGGGGAGTGAGGAGCGTGTGGGGAGTGAGGGGGTGGAGTGAGCAGCGTGTGGGTGGGGAGTGATCAGTCGTGTGGGGAGTGAGCAGCGTGAGGGGAGTGACGCAGCGTGTGGGGAGTGAGCAGCGTGGTGGGGAGTGGAGGGAGGAGCACGTGTGGGGAGTGAGCAGCGTGTGGGAGTGAGCAGCGTGAGGTGGGGAGTGAGCAGCGTGTGGGGAGTGGCAGCAGCGTGAGGGAGTGAGCAGCGTGTGGGGAGTGATGGGGAGTGAGCAGCGTGTGGGGAGTGAGGGAGTGAGCAAAGCGTGTGGGAGTGGGCAGTGAGCAGCGTGTGGGGAGTGTGGGGAGTGTGGGGGGAGTGAGGGGAGTGAGCAGCGTGTGGGGAGTGAGGGGGAGTGGCAGCGTGAGGGGAGAGTGAGCAGCGTTGTGTGGGGAGTGAGGGTGATTGAGCAGCGTGAGGGGAGTGACAGCAGCGTGAGGGGAGTTGAGCAGCGTGTGGGGAGTGAGCAGCGTGTGGGGAGTGAGCAGCGTGAGGGGAGTGAGCAGCGTGTGGGGAGTTGAGCAGCGTGAGGGGGAGTGAAGGGGAGTTGAGCAGCATCGTGAGGGGAGTGCGCAGCGTGAGGGGAGTGAGCAGCGTGTGGGGAGTGAGCAGCGTGTGGGGATTGAGCAGGGCATGTGGGGAGTGAGGGGAGCGTGAGGGGAGTGAGCAGCGTGAGGGAGTGAGGTGGAGTGAGGGAGTGAGGGGAGTGAGGGGAGTGAGGGGAGTGAGGGGCGTGTGGGGAGTGAGCAGCGTGTGGGGAGTGAGCAGCGTGAGGGGAGTGAGCAGCGTGTGGGGAGTGAGCAGCGTGTGGGGAGTGAGCACGTGAGGGGAGTGAGCAGCCGTGTGGGGAGTGAGTAGCGTGTGGGGGAGTTGAGTGGAGTGAGCATCGTGAGGGGAGTGAGCAGAGCGTGTGGGTGGATTGGGGCCGTGAGGGGAGTGAGCAGCGTGTGGGAGTGAGGGCTGAGGGGAGTGAGGAGCATGAGGTGGAGTGAGCAAGCGTGTGGGGAGTGAGCAGCGTGTGGGGAGTGAGGGGAGTGAGGGGAGTGAGTCCAGCGTGTTGGGGAGTGAGCAGCGTGTGGGAGTGAGGCAGCGGTGTGGGAGTGACGGGGAGTGAGCAGCAGCGTGAGGGGAGTGAGCAGCGTGGGGGGAGTGAGCAGCGTGTAGGGAAAGTGAGCAGCGTGTGTGGGAGTGATAGGAGCATGTGTCGGGGAGTGAGCAGCGTGTGGGGAGTGAGCAGCGTGAGGGGAGTGAGCAGCGTGTGGGGAGTGTGGGATGAGCAGCGTGTGTTGGGGATTGAGCGAGTGAGGGAGTGAGGGGAGTGAGGAGCATTGAGGGTCGTGAAGCAGGCGTGAGGGGAGTGAGCACGTGTGGGGAGTGAGCAGCGTGAGGGGAGTGAGCAGCGTGTCGGGGGAGCAGCGTGTTGTGAGAGTGAGCAGCGTGAGGGGAGTGAGCAGGCGTGAGGGGAGTGAGCAGCGTGTGGGGAGTGAGCAGCGTGTGGGGAGTGAGCAGCGTGAGGGGAGTGAGCAGCGCGGGATGGGAGTGTGGGGAGTGCAGGCATTCGTGTTGGGGGAGTGAGCAGCGTGTGGGGAGTGCGGGTACGTGAGGGGAAGTGAGGGGAGTGAGCAGCGTGGTGGGGAGTGAGATTGAGCAGCGTGAGGGGAGTGAGCAGCGTGAGGGAGTGAGCAGCGTGAGGGGAGTGAGTCAGCGTGAGGGGAGTGAGGGGGATGAGCCGCGTGTGGGGAGTGGAGCGCGTGAGGGGAGTGAGCAGCGTGATGGGAGTGAGCAGCGTGTGGGGATTGAGGCATTGAGGGATGAGCGGTGGGGAGTGGAGCAGTGTGGGGTGGAGGGGAGTGAGGCAGCGCATAGGGGAGTGAGGGGGTTTGAGCAGGCGTGTGTGGGAGTGAGCAGCGTGTGGGGAGTGAGGCAGCGTTGTGGGGAACTGAGGCGTGTGTGGGAGTGAGGAGAGTGAGGGGATTGAGGAGCCGTGTGGGGAGTGAGCAGCGTGTGGGGAGTGAGGAGCGTGAGTGGAGCATGTGTTTGGTAGTGGGGGTGAGCAGCCGTGTGGTTGATTGAGGCACCATGTGTGGGTAGTGAGCAGCGTGTTTTGGGGAGGAGGGGAGTGGGCTTGCGTTTAAACGGGGGATGGGAGTGAGACAGCGTGTGTGGGAGTGTGGTGTCGTGTGGGATGAGGTGGTGCAGCAGCGTGTGGGGAGTGAGCAGCGTGTGGTGATTGAGCAGCGTGTGGGGAGTGAGGGGAGTGAGCAGCGTGGTGGGAGTGATCAGCGTGTGGGGGTGCTGCAGCGATAAGAGGGGATGGGAGCGCGTGTGGGAGTGAGGGGAGTGGAGCCGCGTGTGGGAGTGAGCAGCCGTGTGGGGAGTGAGGGGAGTGAGCTTTTGTGTGGGGAGTGTGGGGGGAGTGAGCAGCGTGTGGGGGTGAGCGCGTGTGGGGGAGGGGAGGAGCAGTGGGGAGTGAGCCGTGTGGGGAGTGGTGGGGAGTGAAGCAGCGTGTGGGAGTGCAGCACAGTGGTGGTGTTGAGGGAGTGTGAGTCAGCGTGTGGGGAGTGAGCAGCGTGTGGGGAGTGATGTACGTGTGGACAGCGTGTGGGGAGTGGAGCAGCGTGATGAGTCTGCTTTTCCTGTGGGGAGTGGGGGCAGCAGAAACAACATAGAAACATAGAAATTAGGTGCAGGAGGGTACTCCCCCCATTCAGTGGGGCCCTTCGAGCCTGTTGGGGGTCGCCTCTGCATTCATGTTTGATCTGGCTGATCATCCAACCTCAGTAATCCCGTACCTGCCTTCTCTCCACTACCCTCTGATCCCCTTGCCACAAGGCCACATCTAAAGACGGAACCCCTCTTAAATATAGCCAATGACTGTGTGGCCTCAAAAACTACCCTCTGTGGCAGAGAGTTCCAGAGATTCACCACTCTCTGGTGTGAAAAAGTTCCCCTCATCTCGGTTTTAAAGGATTTCCCCCCTTATCCTTAAACTGTGCCCCCTTGTCCTGGACTTCCCCCACATCGGGAACAATCTTCCTGCATCTAGCCTGTCCAACCCCTTAAGAATTTTGTAAGTTTCTATAAGATCCCCCCTCAATCTCCTAAACTCTAGAGAGTATAAACCAAGTCTATCCAGTCTTTCTTCATAAGACAGTCCTGACATCCCAGGAATCAGTCTGGTGAACCTTCTCTGTACTCCCTCTATGGCAATAATGTCCTTCCTCAGATTTAGAGACCAAAACTGTACACAATACTCCAGGTGTGGTCTCACCAAGACCCTGTAACACTGCAGTAGAACCTCCCTGCTCCTATACTCAAATTCCTCTTGCAATTAAAGCCAACATGCCTTCGCTTTCTTTACTGCCTGCTGCACCTGCATGCCTACCTTGCCATGACTGGTGTACCATGACACCCAGGTCTCGCTGCAGCATCTCCCCCTTTCCCATCGGATCACCGTTTTCTCCATAAAGCAGCCAATTGTTAGGGAGTGAGCCAGCGTGGGGTAGTGAGGGTGAGGGGATGAGCAGCGTGTGGGGAGTTTCTGCGTCGAGCAGCACGTCGAGCCGGGAGCCGTTCTGTTAAACCCGAAGCCTCTGAGTGAAGCCATAGCCAGACCGGGATCTGCTGAGTGAGGCCGAAAGATGAAGGTGCGGGATGAAGCAGCGACCATAATTCCCCCGCCGCCAACCTCCCCCTTTCCGCGCCCCCTTCCCCCCACAGCCCCCTTCACCCATACCCCCTCCCCCACATCTCCCTACTTCCCACCCTCCCCTCCTCACACACCCCTACCCCCACATTCGCTCCCCTCCCCCCCGACCTCCCCACCCCCGCTCCCCCCATCCTCCCCCACACACGCCCCCTCCCCCACACACCCCGTCCCCCACCTCCACACCCCCCCCCCCACACTTCCCCCTCCCACCCCCACACCCCCCTCCCCACCACACCCCCTCCCCCCAACACCCTCCCCCCACGCTCCCCTCCCCCACACAGCCCCCTCCCCCCACACACCCCACATCCCCCCCCTCCAACCCCCCCCACCCCCTCCCCCACACCACCTCCCCCACACCCCCCTCCCCCACACCCCGCTCCCTCTTTCCCACACACCCCTCCCCCACACCCCCCTCCTCCCCCACTGCCCCTCACCCACACACCCCCCTCCCCCACACACCCCGCCCCCCCACTCACACCCCCTCAGCCCCACACACCCTCCCCCACACACCCCTCCCCCACCCCCTCCCCCACCACCCCCCTCCCCCACACACCCCCCCCCACACACCCCCTCCCACACACACCCCCCCCCACACACCCCCCCCCCACACACCCCTCCCCCACACCCCCTCCGCCCACACACCCCCCCCTCCCCCACACACCCCCCTCCCCCACAACCCCTCCCCCACACCCCCCCTCCTCTTCACACCTCCCCAACCACACCCCCTCCTTCCCCCCCACACACCCAACCTCCCTTCCCACACCCCTCCTCCCACCACCCCTCCCCCCCCACCCCCCCCCCCACACCCCCTCCCCACACACCTCCTCCCCCACACCCCCTCCCCACACCCCCCTCCTTCCCCACACACACCCCCCTTCCCCCGCACACCCCCCCCCCCACACCCCCCCTCCGACACCCTCCCCCCTCCCCCACACCCCCCTCCTCCCACACACCCCCTCCCCCCCACACCCCTCCCCCACACCCCCCCCACACCCCCTCCCCCACACCCCCTCCTCTTCCCCACACCCCCTCCCCCACACACACCCCCTCCCCCACAACCCCCCCTCCCCTCCACACCCCCCCCACCCCACACACCCCCGTCCCCCCACACCCCCCTCCCCCCCACAACCCCCCTCACCCCACCCCCCCTCCCCCACACCCCCTCACCCCCACCACCCCCCTCCCCCACACCCCCCTTCCTCCCCCACACCCCCCTCCCCACACCCCCCTCCCCACACCCCCTCCCCCCCACCCTCCCAC
>NW_026575262.1:45000-58185 GCF_028641065.1 Leucoraja erinaceus | reverse complement strand
TCCCCTCTTATGCTTAGGCTGAGGAGACCTTTATTTTATTCTGCAGCTTTTTGTCGTCCAAGTCACCAAAACTACATGAATTTTCACCATATTGTGTAAAAAATTTATATAAATCACCCCTGAAACTCGATATGAAGACGACTTGCACATTTTTATTAAATTAGAGAAAAACAGGAAACATTTAGGTTAATTTTTAGTCCAATCACAGCACGTTTAACATTGAGTGGTCTGCCAATTGGCCAATCACGAGTGTGTGAAGGCGCTTTGTTCAGGGCTAGCACACAAAATGGCTAAGCGGGGCTTCACAGATGCCTGTTTACTGGAGATTCGATCCGGTTTGTTCTTGTGGAATATAAATGTCGTGGAAACTGTGCAGCAGGTTAAATTGTATTTAGTGGGAAAAGCATTAAAAAGGCTGAAGAAAGTGCTGCAAAGGTGATTAAAGTGCCCAGAAAGCCTTGAAAGCAAAGTCCCTGCTGAGGTCCATGAACACAAAGATTTAGACAGCCAGGGACCAACTCTAACTGAAAGGTAGATCTAAATTCTGATATTTATGAAAATCTATCTGTATGGAGTTTAATTAATTTAATTGCACCCTTTTATAATGTGAACAAATTAATTCATTCACTTACTTCATTCATTCATGAAATAAGGGTCTAAACTATATGTATCCATAAAACAGTCAATTAAACATTGTCACTAATGCCAGCCTGTTGTAGAGTAATAAGTCTCTTTAACAGCTAATCTTGGAGCTGGCCTGCGAAAACTTACGCGGGAAAAAAGTGCTCCGATCGCGGGACATGGGTACAAACTCCCCAACCTCCAACTTTAAACCACCCAACTAACCCCCTTTACCTTAAACTAATTAACTTGCGGTAAAGTGAAGCCGTGCGTCTCAATTAATAAGCGGCTGCATTCGCGAACGCGGAGCCGCGGATCATCTCCGCGGGCGGGGAGGGGGGGCAGGGTGGGGCGGCTGTAGTGGCATAGTGCCGTCTATAGCGATCGTTTTCAGACCCCGACAACGGGAAAAAAAATGGAGGGATATCGATCGCTAGTTATAGGCTTCCATTGCAGTGAGAAATGGTCAGATATCCCTCCGTTTTTTTCCCGTTGTCGGGGTTCTGATGAAAACGATTTTTAGAGCCCACCTTCGCCCTGAGGACCCTGGGATGCAGACCATCAGGCCCAGGGGATTTATCACCGCTTCAGTCCCATTAGCCTACCCAATACTATTTCTCGCCTAATGAAAATTTATTTCAGTTCCTCTACCCCCCTTAGATCCTCCATCCTCCAGTACATCTGGGAGATTGTTTGTTTCTTCCCTTAGTGAAGACAGATCCGAAGTACCTATTCAACTCTCTCTGCCATTTCCTTGTTGCCCATAATAATTTCACACATGTCTACCTTCAAGGGACCCACATTTCACTTTTGCTACTCGTTTTCCATATTAACATATCTAAAGAAGCTTTTACTGTCCTTCTTTATATTCCTGGCCAGCTTCCCTTCGTACTTCATTCTTTTCAGCCCGTATTGCCCGTTTTGTTTTCCTTCTGTTGTCCTATGAAAGGTTCCCCAATCCTCTGCTTCCGGGCTACTCTTGCTGTGTTATACATCTTTTTCTTTAGTTTTATTCTATCCCTAACTTCTCTTGTCAGTCAGATACGGTTGCCCTCCTACTCCCCTTAGAATCTTTCTTCCTTTTTGGAATGAAATGATCCTGCGTCTTCCAGACTATGCCCAGAAATTCCTGCCATTGCTGTTCCACCGTCATTCCTGCTAGGATCCCTTTCCAGCTCCCCTCTCTTGCCTTCATAGTCCCCTTTGTTCCACTGCATCACTGCTTAACGTTTTTCTACTCAAATTGCAGATTAAAACTATTCATATTATGATCACTACCTCCAAGCAGTTCCTTTACCTCAAGTTCTCTTATCATATCTGGTTCATTGGACAACACTAATTGCCTTTTCTCTGGTCGGCTCCATTACAAGCTTCTCTAAGAATCCATCTCGGAGGCATTCTACAAACTCTTTCTTGGGGTCCTGAACCAACCTGATTTTCCCAGTCTACCTGCATATTGAAATCTCCCGTCTCCACTGTAGCATTACCTTCGTTAAATGCCAGTTGTAACTCCTTCAGCAACTTACACCCTACATCCGGGCTACTATTTGGGGGTCTGTAGAAAACACCAATTAGTGTCATCTTGCCTTTACAATTCCTCAACTCAATCTACAGTGACTCTACCTCGTCAGTCCCTATGTCTTCCCTTGCAAGGGACTGAATTCGATCCCTCACCAGCAGAGCTACTCCCCCTCCTCTGCCCACCTGCCTGTCCTTTCTATAGGATATATAACCCTGAATATTAAGTTCCCAGGCCCGATCCTCCTGCAGCCACGTCTCAGTAATCCCCACAATGTCATATCTACCAACCTCTAACTGAGCCTCAAGCTCATCTACTTTACTTCTTATACTTCGCGCATTCATATAGAATACTTTTAATTCCTTACACATCTCACCTTTCACATCGATCCCTATTACACTTCGCCATACTCTCCTATCCCTTTGTGAGCTTCCTTTCCCGTTAATTCTGGTCATTAACCATCCCTTTACTCTCTTTCCCTTTAACTCCGTCCTCGGCTATCCCATTTAACAGCAGTGGCAAACATGCAGCAGTGGCAAACCTGCCTGCCAGAATGCTGATCCCCCACCTGTTAAATGCAATCCGTCCCTTTTGTACAGTTCCCCCTTACTCCAAAACAGATCCCAGTGATCTAAGAATCTAAATCCCTGCCCCATGCACCAGTTCCTCAGCCACACATTCAGGTCCCGTATCTCCCTGTTCCTGCTCTCGCCAGCACAAGGAACTGGAAGCAAACCGGAGATAACAACCCTGGAGGTCCTGCTTTTCAGCATTTTTCCGAGCTCTCTAAAGTCACGCTGCAGAATATTCATCCCCTTCTTTCCGACATCGTTTGTGCCGACATGCACTACCACTTCCGGATGTTCACCTTCGCCCGTGAGGATTTTCTGCACTCTGTCCGTGACATCTTTCTGGCATCAGGAAGGCAGCACACCATCCTCGAATCCCGTCTGTTGCCGCAGAAACCCCTGTCCGTACCTCTCACAATGGAGTCTCCTATTACAATGGCGTTGCCTGATGTTGGCCTCTTTGGTTTTGGCTCAACAGCACTTTTTGCTTCTCAAGCCAGTCCCCCGCTCAGTATGATAATGTCTTCTGTCCCAACATCTTCTAAGTGGGTGAACCTGTTCACAAGCGGAACAACACCCAGGGACCTTTGCATTCCATGTTTCCCTCCCTTTCACACCTCTCTTCCAGTACCTTAGGTGTAACAATCTTTCTGTAGGACTTGTCGAGGAACGACTCAGTTTCTCGGACGAACCGGAGGTCATCCACTTGCTTCTCCAGTTCCCCAACACGGTCCTTCAGGAGCTCTACCTGGATGCACTTCTCACATTTGTAGCAGCCAGAGGCACCAGCGGTGTACTGCAATCATCACACTGAATCAGCTTGCCTGACATCTCCTTCTTTCGTCTCTCCCTCTCCAGCGTTTTGCGTAGCCTCCTCTCCACAGCCTCCCCGTCGAAGACTCTCGAGGCAAAGACTCGCACTTTTCTCACAGGGCACTTCCCTCACAAGGCCGCTCCCTAAGAGCCGTCCTGCTTATATTGACTGATAAATTGCCTAATTTACCAATTTACAAATCAAATTCCTCAGTTTTAAACTGTCTTCCCCCTCTGACTCACTTCTACCTCTCCTCCCACTCGGGCTAGAGCCAATCAGTGCTTTCCCCTCCTTCTCTTTGTTGCTGTTGCTTCAAAACCCACGGGAGTTCTGAGGGGGCACCTTGGTTGGCGTGGGCAAGTTGTGCCGACGGGTCCAGCTCCATGCTGTATGACTCTATGATTCAACTTAATACTGAGAGTCGTGGCTGATTGTAAACTCGGTCACAGCAAGGAGCGGCAGAATGGCGCAGCAGGTAGAGCTGCTGCCTCACAGCGCCAGAGACCCAGGTTCGATACTGACCTCGGCTGCTGTCTGTGAGTGCAGTTTGCACGTTCTCCCTGTGGCTACGTGAGTTGTCTCTGGGTGCTCTGGTTTCCTCCCACATCCCAAAGACATGCAGGCTTGTAGGTTAAGTGCACTCTGCATGTTTTTAAGGCGGAGATTGACAGATTCTTGATTAGTGATGGTGTCAGGAAATATGAGGAGGAGGCATGAGAATGGGGGTTGAGAGGGAAAGATAGATCATCCATGATTGAACGGCGGAGAAGACTTGATGGGCAAAGATGGCCTAATTCTGTTCCTGTCACTTATGAACTGTAAATTGCCTCTAGTGTGTAGGGAGTGGATGAGAAAGTAGGATAACATAGAACTAGCGTGAATGGGTGATCGATGGTTGATGTGGACCACGAGGGTCAAAGGGCTTGTTTCTGTGTTGTGTATGTAAACTAAACCACAAGTCTTCCCACAAGACTCACCACATCTCGTTGAGGGTGGGAACCAGTGTTTGTTCTTGTCTGTGACCCCTCCATTGAAGAAGGGACATGTTGTGGAGTTTGCAGTCTTAGTCTCCCCTCTTCCATCGGGCAAAAGGCAGAAGTGTGAAACCGCGTAGCTCCAGATTCAGAGACAGTTCCTTCCCAGTTCTTATCAGGCAAATGAACCATCCTAGCACAACCTGTAGAGGGCAGTCCCGAGCTACTATCAATCACATTGGAAACTCTCAGACTATCCTTGATTGGACTTTACTGGTTTTATCTTGCACCAAAGGTTATTCGTGTTATTCCCTTCATCATGTGAATGTCTTGATTTAAATCATGTATTGTCTTTCCACTGACTGGTTAGCACATAACAAAAGCTTTTCACTGCTGTTTGGTACATGTGACAAGAAACTACTCTTTAGCTCCGACCGCCGGCCTGCGGCCTATAACACCGTGAAGCCGTGGTCTCGGTAGGAAGCGGCCAATTCGGGACCTCCAAGCCGCGGAATGTCCGTCTGTCACAACATCAGCGTTTCGAACATGCCGACAAGAAGAGGCCATCGGGCCATCCATTGTGGCGACTGGAGGGTTCATGGCCCTGACCACAGATAGAATAGAATAGAATGGTTTCTTTATTGTCATTGTAACATGAACCATGTACAACAAAATTAAAAAATGTCAGCCAGTCAGTGCACCATTCAAACATTTCTAAAAGCTAACGATACATACAAGGTAAAATATTAAAAAAAGATAAACAACTAAAATAAATATCATGAAAATAGCACGCATAAACACCTAACCCTCCATCCTTCTGTCGATTTCACAGTGTACCACAGTCCCTTAGTATGTATCGCCCCTGCGTTCCTTGGCGGCTACATTTAGTGCTTTTATAGCAGTGGGGTAAAAACTGTTTTTAAGTCTGTTTGTCCTTGTCCTTGTAGATCTGTACCGTCTGCCTGACGGCAACAGTTCAAACAGGGAGTGTCCGGGGTGGGAAATGTCCTTTATAATACTCTGGGATTTTTTGATGCAGCGGGAACTGTGTAAGTCCTCCAAGGTAAGGAGAGGGCAGCCGACAATCCTCTGGGCGCTGTCAATGGCCCTCTGGAGCGCTTTCCTCTGAGCAAAGGAGGAGGATTGACTGAATGTTAGTGTCTTCCACCACAGTGAAGATGTTGATTCCACTGTGGTGGATGTTCATGTTGTATTCTATGGTGTATTGTGCTCTTTTTCGATTGTGACAATATGGGACCGTGCATGTGACAATAAATGTGAGCTTGGACTCATATTTTTGTAACTTTGCTGATGTCCTATACGTGTCTTTGCCGACTTGTGTGCAATATAAAGAATTTCACTGTACCAAGTGAAACATGTGACAATAAAAGTAACAAACAACCAACCAATCAATCAAATCAAATCAGAAACAATTAGTCATCAAAGCAATCAATCCTCCTCCACCTTGCTGGTTGGGGTAACCCTGGGTGATGAACCCTAATACACACCCCTTGGCCCACATTCCCCCCCACCACCCCCCCCCCCCCCGACCCATTTTCCTACCTTCACCTTGGCCCACATCCTCCCCCCCCAACCATTCCTCCCTCCCTCCTTGTGGCTAAGGCGAGTGGCAGATTTGCGAGTGATTTCATCCGCAGATCCCAGAGTATTTGCACGCAGGTCCTTGTGGCTCCTGCCTCTGCCACTTCCCCCTCTCCCCAACATCGTGCTGCCCAGCCGTGCTTCACGCTTCTTCTGAGAGAGCGCTGCGCAGAGGCAGTCTGCCAATGCTCAAGGCGGCCTTTGATCTCTCAGAGTGCATGTGGCCACTGTCGGCAGGTTGCGCTTCCCTGGAGACAACGGCAACTTTGTACTCAGCCGACCAAACTGCAGGGTCGCTGGCTGCTGAAGTCGTCTTCTGCTGAGACGAACAGCTGTCAAAATTCCTCTCGCGCTGCTGAGTTTTCCACTTTTGAGCTTAGAAAGATCTTGGCAAGCTGTGAAGTGAGCAGTGACGATTTACGAGGATGTTGCCACGACTTGAGGGGCTACGCTTTTCGGGAGAGGTTGAGCGAGGCTGGGACCCTATTGCCTTGGAGGATGAGAGGCGATCTTATAGAGGTGATACAGATTATGACGATAATAACTAGAGTGAAACAATTTGTCCAGGTTTTGCCCATATCCCTCTAATCACCCACCCATATATCTGTCCAAATGTCTTATCAAAATTTGTAGATGCATTGGATTCTATAACTTCGTCGGCAGCTTGTTCCAGATACGCACTACCCCGAGTGAAAAAATTGCCCCTCTGGTCCCTCTTAACATCGCTCTCCTCTCACCATAAGCCGTACGCCTCTAGTTTTAGAAGCCTCTATCCTGGGGACAAAGGGTGTAAGCATTCACACTTATTCATGCCATAATGATCTTGTACAACTCAACCAACCCTCAGCCTAAGAAAAAACTCCAGCCCTATCCGCCCTCTCTCTATAACTCAAGCCCAGGTAACATCCCTGTGAAGAGAACCAGGGAACTGCAGATGCCCCATTTACAAAAACTTCAAAAGTGCTGGAGTAACTCAGCCGTTCAGTCAGCATCTCTTGGAGAATGTGGATAGGTGACGTTTTCAGGTCAGGATCCTCTTCAGACAGAAGAAGTTCCTGATCTGAAATGTCACCTATCCATGATCTCAGGGATGCTGCCTGACGTATTGAGTTACTCCCAGCACTTTGTGTTTTTTGGTTTTTTTAAAGATCCTGAATGAATCTCCCCTGCGTCTTACTAAATGGTGGTAAACAGCAGCCAATGTGCAGAGTTGACTTCCACAAACAGCCGATATTAATTCTCTCTTTCAAGGAACTGTAGCATTCCCATCTCTCTCTTCCCTACCCTAGTCATCCTGCGAGTTTCACTCATCGTATTCCCTCGTTATCACCTCCTCCACAGACAACAGCTGACCTCAGTGGGCTTGTTGGTCATCACAGCTGGCTCTGATTTATGCTGAACCTTGTCCTACCTCCAGTTTCCCTCTCCCCTGAAACTCAGTCTGAAGAAGGGTCTCAACCTGAAATGTCACCTAGCCACGTTTCTCTAGATATGCTGCCTGACCCACTGGGTTTCTCCAGCAATTTGTGTCTATCTTAGTTGTTAGTGGCACTGGCTGAGGGATAAGTATGTGAAAGACCCCTTCCTCTACCCCATTGCGGTCTTTGTCTCCTGTCGGGCAGAATGTACAGAAGCTCGAAAGCGAGCATCACCTGACTCAGGAACAGCTACTTCCCATTTTTACACTTAAGTGATACAGCACGGTATCAGGCCCTTCAGCCCACTGAGTCCATGGTGACTAGTTAGTGGTTTTGCAGATAGTGAAGATGGTTGTGAAAGATTGCAGCAGGATCTGGATCGATTAGCCTTTATTGTCTATAACACAGTAAATGGTAAGTCTCTGGATAGTGCTGTAGAGCAGAGGGATCTAGGAGTACAGGTACATGGTTCCTTGAAGGTCGAGTCACAGGTAGATAAAATGGTCAAAAAGACTTTTCGCACTTTGGCCTTCATCAGTCAGAGTATCGAGTATAGAAGTTGGGAGGTCATGTTGCAGTTGTATAAGACGTTGAGACCGCATTTAGAATATTGTGTTCAGTTCTGGGCACCATGTTATAGGAAAGATATTGTCAAGCTTGAAAGGGTTCAGAAAATATTTACGAGGATGTTGCCAGGACTAGAGGGTGTGAACTATAGGGCGGGTTGAGTCGGCTGGGTCTCTATTCCATGGAACGCAGGAGGATGAGGGGAGATCTTATAGAGATATACAAAATCATGAGAGGAATAGATCGGGTAGATGCACAGAGTCTTTTGCCCAGAGTTGGGGAATTGAGGACCAGAGGACATACTGTAGGTTCAAGGTTAGGGGGAAAAGATTTAGTAGGAATCCAAGGGGTAACTTTTTCACACAAAGGGGGGGGGTGGGTGTATGGAACAAGCTGCCAGAGGAGGTAGTTGAAACTGCGATTATCACATCAGTTTAAGAAACAGTTAGCAGCTACATGGATAGACAGGTTTGGAGAGGATAGGGACCAAGCGCAGGGGGGAAGTGGGACTACTGTAGCTGGGACATTGTTGGTCAGTGTGGTCAAGTTGGGTCGAAGGGCCTGTTTCCACACTGTATCACTCTATGACATTAGTGATCTTCCTGTACACTAGCACCATCCTACATACTATGACAGTTTACAATTTACCAAAGCCAATTAAGCCTACAAACCTGTACTTTGTCGTGGGGGAGATAACCTACGCAGTCACAGGGAGAACATACAAACTCCATACAGACCAGCACCCGTAGTCAGGATCGAACCCAGGTCTCTGGCACTGTGGCAGAAACTCTACCGCTGGGCCACTGTGGCCACCCCCCCCCCCCCTTTTATCAGGTTTTCTGGACGGTCCTAGGCTAGGGGAATTGTCCGATTCACCCCACCCGTGCGGGACCATTGGAATTTTGTGTCTGGAACAACTTTTTTTGCGTACGGCAAGCACAGCCTAAAGTGTAGATCAAGGGTAGACCATCCAGCCGGACAGCATTAGTTACTGGGTGAATGGCTTTTACCTTTTACTGGGGGCATGCCCCCAAAGGTTGTAAAAGCCGCAGTGAGCAGTCATTCACCATGTCTGGGAACTGATGGGCTTACAAATGCTGAGAATTATATTCTGCACATTGTATCTCCCCCTTGGATCTAACATAATGTGCTTGAGTTTGACATGATGTATGTATGTACATTTAATTCTGATCTAATTGATAGCATGCAGCAAACAAAACTTTCACTGGACGTGACACATAAATAAACTGAACCAGGAATGTTTCACATTAATATAAATTGACCAGGGAGTGCTGGAGATCAGAGTGTAGGGTTTTGGCCCTAGAAGTTCCGGGGTGCGGGATTGGGGGGGGAGGACGAACAGGGGGGGGGACACAACAAACACAGAGGAGGGGGCGACAGAGGGGGGACCGAGGTGGGACGGGGGGGGGGGGGGGTGTTGGGGGGGAGGAGTGTGACTGTGGGGATCATGGGGGGAGGAGATGGGGGGAGGAGAGGGGGGGGGGGGGGGGGGGAAGGAGGGGAGGGGATGAGGGCAGGAGGCCCCTGGACAGATGAACAGAATGGGCGGAGGACCACAGTGCCTAGGGCCTCATACTGGGGCACGCACTGGCTCTGGGATATTTGGCTTCCGACAGGGGAACCAGCAGATCGTTTCATTAAAGCCTGCACTGGTTTCCATGGCTACATTTCAAGTGGGAATAAAAATCTTTGGAAGTTCAGCGCCGTTGCCTGGTGCTGTACAACAGCAGAGATAAAGCGGGGATATGGAGAGCCTGGGGGATGGATTGAGATTGGTAAGATTGGGAGAGAGAGAGAGGGGAGGGGAGGGAGAGAAGGGGGGGGAGAGGGAGGGGGGGAGAGAGAGAGGGGGGGTGAGAGAGGGGTGGAGAGGGGTGGGGAGGAGGGTCGTGGGGAGAGAGAGAGAGGAGAGAGAGGAGGGGGGAAGAGAGAAGGGGGAGAGAGAAGGCGGGGGAGCGAAAGGCGAGGGGAGAGAGAAGGGGGGGGTGAAGAGAGAAGGGGAGAGAAGGGGGAGAGAGAGGGGGGAGAGAGAGGGGTGGGGGGAGATTTGGGGTGAGAGAGGTGTGGGGTGGGGAGAGGGGATTGAGAGAGAAGGGGAGGAGAGCAGGGGGGGGGTTAGGAGAGGTCTCCAAGGGGGAGAGAGAGGGTGAAAGAGGGTGGAGAGAAGGGGTGAGAGAGGTATAACAGCATGACAACGATATTGAGATTGAGTGGTCAATGAAGTGTGCGCTAGTGCTTTACATTCCTTTTGTAAATTGTAAAAATTATAGCTTTTTGTATTGTCATAGGATCCGGGTTGTGTCAAATATTCTGTGTATGTAAATAACCGTAGCAGGTATTAAAGTTAGATTTAGATTGTGTTATGTCCGCGGACCATTATTTGTGTTACTGGCCTGTGTGAGTGTATACAGGTTTAGATACTTGACGTAAGAGGTGTTTGAATAAATATTTGTAATTATGTGGTAAGAATCTGAATCATGGGGGTTTCGATCAAGGGTTGTAACTCTTTTGATCGCTGCATCGTGGGAGGAGTCATTCCGCTGACCAATTGCACCACGCGGAGGATTTCTTGGAGCGCGTGATTTGTAATAGTGAATGTTGTAATTTATGCAGGAGTGTGGTTAGTTATACTTCTGATAAGTGGATTAATTCCTTTTTGTGTTTTTTCAATTTTTTTTTTTGCTCAAGTGTTTGGAGTGAATTTGGCATGCATTCAGATTAGATGGAGATATAAGAAGACGGGCTGCGCGAATGTTGTGGGTGTGATGTGTGTTTCCTGGAGCATTTTGACTTGAAAATTGTCTAAAACGACCGTAAATTTCAATTTAGAAGGGGAATCGTGTAAGAGGTGCGAGTAGTTTAGAGTTACTTCCATAACCAACAGATTGGGAAACCACGCAAATAAAGATATGACCGCGGACTCGAAAAGTCTCTGCAAGAAATATGCAGTGAATTTCCACCAAAAGGCTGATCGATGAGAATCTTTCCGGATCGTTAAAGAAGAGAATTAGGGAACGATTAGTGGCTCCCAAGGGTCATAGATACAGTAAAGGGATAATTAAAATACTTGGGTAGATTATAATTTGCAGTGCAGCGATAATACAGAGGCAAAGGAACTAAATTGAATTATGGGGAGAAATATTATTGGAACAGGCGAGTAGAGCGGGAGAAAGATTGGCAAGTGGAAGGAAACAACTCGCGTAGAAGATACTGGCCAGAAACTCCAGAGTCTAAGGGAAAGATTGGCAAAAAAAAAAGAGCAAAGAGTTTAAGAAGCAAAAAAACTCGAAAGAAAGAAAAAGGTAAAAGGAAAAAAAAACGAAAAGAAAATAAGAAAGATAAAATTAGAAGATAAAAAAAATAAGAAGCATTTGAAAAAAATCCAAGAACGAAAGTAAAAAAATAAAGACAAAAAGAAAAGAAAAGATAAACTAAGGAAAAAAAAAAAAAAGAAAAAAAAGAAAAAAAAAAGGAGAGAGAGAAAAGAGAAAGAAAGAAAGAAAGAAAAAGAGACAAAAGAAAAAAGAAGAAAAGAAAGAAAAAGAAAAAGACAAAAAAATTATTAAAGGGAAGGAAAGAAATCCAAAAAAAATATATCCATAAGTCTTAAGCGCGAGGACCTGATGGTTGGCACTGGTTACGAGGGGGATGATGATTATTTAGACGAATGTGAGAGTGTTAGAAATAGAAATTCAGGTCCACCACCTTATTCACCTTATGATCCCAATACCTTAGATGCGCATCGCGGAGTTCATAATAGAATGGAAATCAAATCCAGGGCACAAACTTCCTTGACCGACTGCTCCATCCATTACAGACAGTCCTAGAATTCACAGTACCAGAAGCCAAACTAGGAAAAAGACTAAATTAGTTATGGAGAAAGGAGAGCATACCCCTAGACAAATTTAACGAGCAGTTAAGGAAGGAAGGAGATTCTTTAGAAAGTACCGTGATCTCTCTGGTGAAGGGGAAAATGAGACCATAATTGAAGAGGCTGAGGTAGACCCTGAAGCTAAACAAACAACTCTTAGACAGTTCCCTGTAAGGAAAATGCCTAATCCTTCTTTAGATCCAGCCAATGCAGTGAGTGCAAATAATCCCCGTACAATTAGAGTCTATACCCCATGGAAGCCTAACGAGATGATGGCTATTTTAAGTCAAATACCCGACCGTAGAAAATCACCCGCTTCGTTTGTGGATCACTTAGGAACTACAATGTGCGTCTATCAAACTGATTCCCGGGATGTATGGGCAGTGATCCAGCAAATAGTTACCCCAAGAGAGCAGACCAGATTCCTAACGAATTAGGACATCCGGGCGCATGAAGCTCTTGCAATAAATAGCGGGGACAATGGTGCAGGGAGGAAGCTGTTTTAACAGCTCTTAACAACACCCTTCAAAAAAACAATCATTTGGCCAGCATATTAGATGTAAGACCAAAAAGGGGAGAAGGAGTGGATGAGTTTTTAGAGCGATTCTCTGAATTATATATGGATCAATCGGGTTGAGTTAAATACAGGAATGGAGAGTAAATCCCCCTCACTATTTGTGCCAGCCAACTGACTTGTCTCCCCACCAAGTAGCAGAAGCCATTAAGACTAATAACATGGAACGGGGGCAGAAAATTAGTGCCAGTAAAATGACTAGGGCTGTAAGATATCATGAAGGACATAAGAAGGCCGGATAGCCTGCCTGCAGTAAACACCAAAAACTGAACATGCAATCAGAAAGAAATACCAAAATTCAACTCTGAAGCATGGATCCCTGGAGAACCTGAAACTATGGACTGGAAGAAGTTAGAGTTCCGGGAATATCCAGACTGATGTTATAGGGAAGCATCTGCCCTAGAGCTAGTCCTTCAACGACCAGGGTAAGGTTAAGGACAGGCGGCCATCATGAGCCTGTTGTTGATAATTATGGTTGAGGAGGTAGGTCACTGAAGTAGGGTGTGCCCAAATAAAATCCTAAAGAACGACAAAGGGGGTCCGGAAAAATCTCCAGGATCAAACGAGAATGGAGGGAATCAATGGGATCTAGAGAGCAGCGGGAAACTGGGCAGGAAAATTCAGGAGCCAAGGGA
>NW_026575262.1:25000-40000 GCF_028641065.1 Leucoraja erinaceus | reverse complement strand
ATCGCTGGAACTCCTCCTCTTGCCTCTTTCCACAGTAGGGTAATTGATGGGGGCCGCTATTTCATAAGTTCAATTGCGGGCTATCTTTTAAGAGGTAGGTAGTGTGATGGCCCTTCTGGCTAAGGGATCCGGGGGTATGGGAGACTGCATCCGGGATAATAGAGTTGGATGACAGGCCATGATCATATAATGGCGGTTGCCAAGGCTCGAAGGCCGAATGGCCTACTCCTTCAACCTAATTTCTATTTTTCTAATGTTTCCTATGATAGTCGCTTGCACATGCCTTATTTTCTCTTCATGATACAGGCCAATATTTGTTTCCTTTCACCTATAGGCCAACACTATACCTGGACCAGGTTGCCTCAAGGATTGTCAACACGCCTACGTTATTTATTTTTCCAGGTGTCTGCATTATCAGCTAAGTAACATTTGAAATTTTAAAAAAATGAATTTAAACATTAGTGCAGTATGTTATATCTATTGGTGACTAGTAAAGATTAATCCTAATCAGGAAGATCATGCACAACTACTAAGCATCTAGCCGATCTAGTATATGTTTGGTCTCTCCCCTACTCCCCATCAAAATGTACAGTTAGCTCAGAAATTCAATTTCTAGGATTGTAATTTTGGCCACCTAAAAGAGGTTCTTAGAATAGCAGACGCCTCGAAACCATCTGTGAATTTCCAAGTCCCAAATAGAACCAAACAATGAGGCAATGGCTTGCATGGGCCAATTATGAATTGCAGACAAACTGGTCCACAAATATACCTAGAACGGAGCTAACACCCTATACCAAGCAAGGAGGGTGTTATTAAACTAACAAAAAAAGGCAACAGAAGCCTTTGGGACAGTTGAAATATCTTGATGCACGCCCCGGCAAATTGGACAGCCATTATAAATCCGCCTTTCCAGTTTGTACTGTCAATTCTATCTGATTGTGCCACTCTAGTAGTACACAACAAAGCATTGGATGAGACAGAGACAGTTGCATATTACCTCCTCAATCGATCCGTAGCATGGGAGTACATCCTCTGTTGCCCTCCAAATCTTAACCTGCATCTACATATGATTTACAATCCTCTGTTATTTGACACTCCGCAGGAAATTGTAGTGTACAGTTCACATTCAGTGTTGGCATTGTTGGGGCAAAAGCTTCAAACCCATCATTGTCATGGCCTGCCAAAAAAGAAGAGTTATGAGATCTACCTGCTAAACACTGCGAAAATTGCAGTTAAACAACTCACACTGACATGATTACCCGCAGCCTCTTTTTCTTATTTCCCCCCCACAAGACGAGCGAGCAGGGTTCAGGACAAGCATGACCACGATTTGGTCTATTTGTTCTAGAGGGAAACACAGTGGAGAGGACTTGAGGATGTACCGCATAGGGAGACCGCTTGCCATCACAGATATGTGGACGGTATGCCATCTTCTACTATTGGAACCGGGTTGAAGTTTGCTTGGGTATGATCAATTATTAAATCAAAAGACGGAGTTTGCAGAAGCCAGCTGCGTTTGAATCATCCTATTCACACAACCGCTGAATTAATTGGCTTTAATTAGGGCTTTGTAATTGGGGAACGATCTAAGGTAAATATTTACCTGATTCTTGATATGCTTTGGGGGTGGAGCAAGATTTTGGCCTATTATGGGAAAATAAGGGGTTTTCTACTCTGCGGAACACAAATATCCCACAAATATTGGGGTGCAATTTATTGAATGCCTTAATGCTACCCGATAATACCGGCGCAGACAAAATCGTTGTGCATAAAATCGTAGTGCCCAGACTTTCATATCCCCCTAGCAATTGGGAGAAAGCAATATACCCCATAATCCATATAAACAATTACAGCATGAAACACAGGCCATCCTGCCCTACAATTTCCGCCGAACACATTAGTTTCTATTTCGCCTATCCCCATCTACCTGCACTCATCCCATAACCGTCCATATTCTCTTCCATATTTATTCGTGGTCTTTACATCCTTTTCCCATCCCTATACCTATCCAATTTACCCTACTCCGAATGGTCTCACCAATTGCCTTGTACAATTTCAACCTTAATCCCAACTCCTACTCAGTGCTCTGATTTTATAACGGCTCTACACGACAAAAGCAGTTCTTTACCCTCCCTATCTACATGAGATTCCTCCCCCTTCAGGAACTATGCCACGTTATTCCTAGATTTGTGTTTCTCCTGGATGCGTTTCTGCTCGTGGCTGGCATGGCCAGGAGTGCATTAGAACCAGGACGTAAAGTCCCATCGGCAATCTTTGTAGGCGGCGGCACCGAGCCGCCCGTATCGTGCGTGGCTGCACAATCGCAGGTCACCTGACAGGAACACCTGAGTTCGAACAAAGACTCAAGTTGGTAGAACCGCTGGACGGCCCTCGATTTTAAAGAGTCAAATGCTTTTGTTGTGTTTGCTCGGGAAACCATTACCGGCTGTGTATTCGCCTTCCGGTGAGTTGTCTCACGGCGAACTCAGTTCACTGAGGTTTCGGTAACTTTCCAAGATAATTCACCAGGCCCATGAATCGTTGTAGGCTAAACATGTCGTTGGGGGGGCTGGGCATCATCGCGGTGATGTCAGCAGTCCTCGTTCTGAGCGGTTTGAGACCATCATGAGTGGGGAACAAACATGTCCAACATATTGACCCTCTGGAACCCTGAACGACTTAGCCTTGTTAGGGTTTGAATTTTCAGGTTGATCTGGACGTGCACCGGTCCTGATAATGCTTTATGTGGTGTCATCTCTGATGTGTCTTTGCCCATAAACCCGGATAACGTCTACGATAGGGCACCAGGGAGTCCCCTGGAACAGCAGCTTCCATGTTTCTCTTGACGACTTCAGCTGTCCGAGTTAATGGCCGAATGGCATCTGAGAAATGTAATCTGCCAAACGGATTGGCAAATGTGGTCAGGATTTGATGACTCTCATCTACGTTTCTGCCAAAACGCGCTTTTTCGTCAAGGACTGAAAATACTGTCATCTTCTTCTGTTCCGATCTGCGCTAGCGCTCCATCGAACAGTCCTCATGGATAATGTTGTCTTCCTGATGGCAAGCGTTTAAATCTTTTTGGATTGATGGAGGCTCGTTTTTTGTTTTGTCCTTCTTCCGGTGCCAACCCAAGCCTCGTGAAACCCTATCAGTGTGTTCACTATCATCGGCGTTGTATGCCGAAGAAGACCCATGTTCCTTCTGTAGTCAGACCTCATTCTGTCCTTCATAGCGTGTGGCATCGGGTGAGGTGCACGGACAAGCACAACTGGTCACATAGGGGGTCATGGAATTATCTTGTAGGGCCTCACAGGCAGCTTGCCTATTTTGCCAGCGCACAGCAGGCAGATCAAAGGTATGTCTTTTATATCGTGGTCCCCAGATAGCGTAGACCTTGTGAATGGACCGAGTCAATGTAAACGCGCCCTAAGTCTTGGCACGCATGGCATTCCCATTAAGTCACGAGTCCAAATTTCAAAACAAGAAAGGCACTTCCTTGTTTGTGTTTTTTTTTTCACCACCATTTTGTATTTCGTCTCAGGGATACAAACTCCCCCCCACGCACCCCCCCCCCCCCCCCCCCCCCCCCATCATAAACATATAAAGGTGACGTCTTTAAGAAGAGAATCAAGGCCTCATTATTTCTTATTCTTGTTGTAGATGTTCCAAACAGACATTACATTCAACGGTCGGCACAACCCGTGTCTAGCTGTGCTTTCACTGGTTTTTGTTATGTATGTGTCCATTAACAGAAGGGATTCGAGAATCTTAACCAGCTGTGTGAGGATGAATCACAGTTGTACCCTCCCCCTCCTCATATGAGTTTATTGGAATCTCAGTGGTCTTGAAAAATCCAGGAATTGTTTGGGTTTTGTTGCAACAAGGTGCAGATTAGAGATTAGAGACGTGAAGTGGAGGTGGTCTTTCCCCCTCTCCCCCCCTGCTCTACAATCGATAGTAGACCTTTTAGGAGAAGGGCTTGGCGATCGCTTCGTCGGCACCAACACCCTCAGCTCGTTCGCACTAACCACCTTGATCTCCCGTTGGCTCAGCACGTTCAACGTCCCCTCCGCTTCCTGCATCCTAACCTTTCTGTCCTTGGCCTCCTCCATGCCCGGAGTGAGGCCACACGTAATTGGCGGAGCAGCACCCTCATATTTCGCCGCTTTTGGTCAGTTTTTACAACCCCAGGCGGTAGGATATGACCTCTAATTTTCAGGTAGTCTTCCATACTTCCTCCTTCTCACTCCCCCTTCTCAGCTCTCCCTCAGCCCATTTGTCTCCACTTCTTCCTTTCTTCTTCCCCCTCACCCCCTCACAAGGATCAGTCTGAAACCCAACCCATAACCCAAAACGTTGCCGATTTCCTTCTCTCGCACAAGATGCTGCCTATTCCCTCCTGCTGAGTTTTCTCCACATTTTTTTGTCTAACCTTCGATATATAGTAAACATAAACTCAGTTTCGTTTTGTTTATTAAGGGCTTTACCAGAGTAACAAGTTTACATCTGCTGTTTTGTCTAAGCTCAAAGTAAGTGGGAATGTCATTTGTTTCCGGTTGGGAGGGACCAGATACCAACAAACGCTTTTGACAGGGTCGCTTTTTTTTTGACGCCTTCCCATGTATTTTTTAAATACGATCCCATATTCCCACTACAAAGACAGATGTGTCAAGCAATTCGTTTCTTTTTTTCTTGTTCGTTCTTTCCCCCGCACAATTAAAGCATA
The DNA here is from genome assembly GCF_028641065.1 of Leucoraja erinaceus. Lineage (NCBI taxonomy): Eukaryota > Metazoa > Chordata > Chondrichthyes > Rajiformes > Rajidae > Leucoraja > Leucoraja erinaceus. The sequence continues at coordinate 35,271 of NW_026575262.1, read as the reverse complement.
TAAGGCATGGGACTAATCTCAATCCTCCATATACTCCACCCACCCAACTTAGTTCATTTACCTCAAGGCCCTGCAACTCAACTAAATTTTAAAGTTCTCTTTCTTCCTCCCCTTTTAACCTCCTACCCCCCCCCCTTCCTTCCTCACTCTCTCTCTCCTCACCACCTCCCGTACCCCCCGCATACTTTCTCCCCCTTATCTTTCCTATAAGCAGCTCTTTCACTCTCTATCCAATAACCCTTTCTTCCTGCTTGCCCCGTCCCCCTAAGCCCATCCCTTCACCTCCTCCATCCTACCACTCTACGCCCGCATATTTTTGAGGACCAGAACCAAGACCAAGAACCAAGATTATTGCAAGCTTGGGTTCCAAACCACATCATGAGTTTTATTGCCACATGGCGGGGGGGGGGGGGGGGGTGGGGGGGGGGGGGGGTCACCCGGGGGGGTGTGGGTTGGACCTGAGTAGGGGAGGGTCCCTAGGGCTCGCTTGGGGGGTTTGTGTGGAATCAGAATGTTCTCAGGGATGATTGGTTCTATATTGAGCAGTTGCGCCGTCCACTGGGCTTGTGCTCCCTGGATTTTAGTAGGATGAAATGACTAATTCTGGGATTACTATAACGGTGTTGGAGTATACGGGGAAGGAAGGCATCCGACCTCCTAATGGGAGGGAAAGCCGGATACTTCGGCCATGATTGAATGGAGTGCTGAGATTGTTCTTGGATGTATGTTCAGGATTCCACATGATTCCGATTTGTGAATTCCTCGTGATCCTTATGAAGGGGTGGAACCTATTTTGTCCAGGAGGGGAGGTGGGGTTCTTTGTCTTGCTCCTATTTCCCCGATTTCACAATGGTGATGTGCTCAATACCAGCGATCGTCTGGGCGGAAAGGGGTCCCCCCCTTCCCCAACTTCTGAGAGGCTCAGATGATTCAGGTTGCAGGCACGGCAAACCGCGTGCCTTGTGTTCACAGAGTACCCCGCCCACTTTAATCATAGGTTCCAATGCCTTTTCTGTGAGCCTAATAAAGTGACTCGTGTCTAAATTGCAAGGCGTGTGCCTCCCCAGTGGACGGTCCAGATGCCAGCTTCATGCTGAGATCAATAGAAGATCACAATGGAGACAAACATACCCAGTGTAGAAAAATCTACCAGAGACGATCTGTGCGTAGACAGTCCGCAACCTTCCCCCTGGCCCCTCCAGCGGTCCAAATGTCAAGGACTCGAGGTACCCAGCTTTACGGTGAAGGGGGGCCCATGTTTAAATTGAGTAGTTTGTTTGTGTTAGATATCCCACCCCCTCTATAATCATACTTCTCCCAGCCCCTCCTCCCCCAAGCTTCCAACTACCCGACTCAACGATACCAAAAAACCCCCTAGCCCCCCCCACCCATTCCCCCCACCAACCAAACAAGAAGAAGAGAGAAATTCTTACCCTTCAATCCCCCCCAGATCTAAAAAAAATTGAACAAGACCCACACACAAGCAAAAAGCAAAAGGAAGAAAGACCAAACAAAACAAACTGTCAACATACAGATGCAAAACAGCCAATAAAATACATAAAAAACAAACCAAGCACAAACAGGGGTGGCGAGGCGGAAATACAAAACAAATAAGAGCAAAACCAAAAGCCAATTAACCTACAAACCTGTCTTTGGTTTGGTGGGAGGAAACCGGAGTCACACGGAGAGAACCCGCGTGGAACAGGAGAATGCGCAAACTCCGTTTACGGACAGCACGGACAGTAGTCAGATGTGAGCCCAGGTCTCCAGCGCTGTGAGGGGCAGCAACTCTACCGCTACGCCACCATGCCACCAACAAGTGGGAGCAAGCTGTAAGGTGAGAGGGCGAAAGATAAGGAGGGTGTATCGTGCAAGTTTTTAATTACATAGGGGGTGGTGCACATGCTACCAGTGTTGGTGGTGGAGGTGGCAACTGCGATAGGGGTTTTTTTGGATCAGTGCAAGGACTTGCAGGGACTGGAGGGATATGGATCACGAGCAGGCAGAGGAGATTAGTTCAGCTTGGCATCATGCTGGGCACGGACATAGTGGGCTGAGGAGGCTGTTCCTGTACTGTACTGTTCTATGTTCTATGGAGGTTTCATTAGAATTGCCACGTGCCAAGTGCTGATGTGACAAAGTTCTACGTCCATCCTGAATCTTGTTGACACCCTGATTACACCCTTAGTAATGGGCACCCCAACCAGAAACATGTCTTAGATGCATTTATGCAGCATGGATGACACTAGCTTGGCGGCACAGTGGCACAGCGATAGAGTTACTGCCTTACAACACCAGAGACCCGCTTCCAGACTACAGTTGCTGCCTGTATGGAGTTGGTACGTTCTCCCTGATTCCACATGGGTTTTCTCCACGTGCTCCTGTTTCCTCCTACACGCCAAAGACGTGCAGTTTGTAGGTTAATTGGCTTCGGAAATTGTCCCTAGTGTGTAGAAGCAAATTCATGTACGAATGACTGATGGTCGGAGTGGACTCGGTGGGTCGAAGCGCCCGATTCCGAGCTGCATCTCTAAAACTAAAACATTAACGCCCATGCGCTTGTGGTAAGAACGTAAAACAAAATGTACTTGTCCTCCCACTTGCTGGAGATTGTAGGTTTTGAAGGCTGTCCAAAGGGGACTTCATTCGAATTAAGTGATATTATTGTTGCAGAAGAGGTGGCCCTACCATTCAAGGAGGATCTGGAGAAGTATAGAGATATATACAATTATAGAGAGGCACAGATAGGGTAGACACTCAGAACCTTCTCCCCCAACGTGGAAATGTCTAATAGAGGGCAGAGCATGAACGCTTAAAAGTGAAAGGGGCAAAGTTTACAGAATATGCATGGCCAGGTTATTTTTGCAGAATGTTGGGTGCCCAGAAGGTGTTGCCAGGGGTGGTGGCAGAGGCAGATATGATAGTGGCATTTACAGTAGATAAGCACCTGGATGTGCAAGGAATCGTGATACTTCTCCAGGGGCTATTTAAATGGGAGGGCCATCTCTTCACCAACACTAAGATCACTTATTCATGTTCATAAATCATAGGAGCAGAATTAGGCCATTCGGCCCATGAAGTCTACTCTGCCATTCAATCATGGCTGACCATTTTTCCCTCTCAACCCCATTCTCCTGCCTCCCCGCCACAACCCCTGACACAAACCTGCACATCCTTGGAATGTGGTAGGAAACTAGAGCACCCAGTTAAAACCCATGCAGTCACACGGAGAATGCATAAACGCCATACAGACAGGATTGAACCTGGGTCTCTGGTGCTATATTGCCACAGACGGTGGTGGAGCCCAAGTCATTGTGTATTTTTAATGCAGAGATTGACAAATCCTTGATTAGTAAGTGTGTGAGAGGTTATGGGGAGATGGCAGGAGAATGGGGTTGAGAGGGAAAGATAGATCAGCCATGATTGAATGGGGGAAGTAAACTTATTCTGCTCCTTTGACATGAACTTAGGCAGTCTGACGGCCCAGTGCCTTATAAAGCTGCAGCATGACATGCCTGCTTTATCATTCTAGTCCCCTCACAATGATTGCGGACATTGCATTTGCATTGAATGGTGAAGGTTTCATAACTGTCCCAGGGGAGGTCACCAGGGAAAGCTGTGCTTGATGCTGGCTGAGTCCCTGTCATCTGAACACAGCCTCAAGGTCTTTGTGCTTGTGTCATGTCTGTGAATACTTTTTCACAAAGGCGCAAATGAATAGAAAGCTTTGCTCGAGGAATCCTCAAGTCACCAAATAAATTAGTTCAGTGCACTTGACAATGATAAGATGAACAAGTAAACAGGCTGGCAATCTATCTCTGATTCTCCCAGAACACTCGACAGCCTTTTTATTGAGAAAAAAAACATGAACATTGAATTCTTCAAATTTAGGCAACTGGCAGAATCAAGCCCTCCCTCTTTTTCTCCCCCATCTCTTCCCTGTTCCCCACCTAGCTACAGCCTATTGCAGTTTGGGGCACGGCGGCACAGCGGTAGAGTTGCTGCCTTACAGCGCCAGAGACCCATGTTCGATTCTAACTACCGGTGCTGTCTAATGGCGTTTATATGTTCTCCCTGTGACCAATAGTCGGCCGAACGCACTATGGGAACTTCACTCACCCCCCCCGCAGGAACTATACAACAGGAGGTGCAACTCCAGAGCAAACAAAATCATGGGAGACCTCTTCCACCCCAGCAACGGACTGTTCCAGCTGCTACGGTCAGGCAAACGCCTCCGTTGCCATGCAGTGAGAACGGAGAGGTTGAGAAGGAGTTTCTTCCCAGAGGCAATTCGGACTGTAAACGCCTTTCTCACCAGGGACTAACTGTACAGAACGTTTTTCCTTCTATTATTTATTATGTAAAATAATATGTGTGTTATGATTGTGTTTATAATTTGTTTGGTTGTTTTGTTGTTCCGCGAGCATTGCCACTTTCATTTCACTGCACATCTCGTATGTGTATGTGACAAATAAACTTGACTTGACTTGACTTGACCGCGTTGCTTTCCTCTGGGTGCTCTGGTTTCCTTCCCACATCCCAAGGACGTGCCGGTTTGTTGCTTAATTGGCTTCAGTAAAAATTGTCCATAGTGTGTAGGATAGAAATAGGGTGATCACTGGCTGGGGCAGACCCAATGGGCCGAAGGGCCAATTACAACACTGTATCTCTAATGAAGCTAGTGTACAGGTGATCGCTGGTCGGTGCGGACCCAAGGGGCTGAATGGCCTGTTTTCAAGCTGTATCTCTGAACTAAGTTAAAATGTACAAGGATCGCTGGTCCACGTGGTCATGGTGGGCCTAAGGACCAGTTTTCACAATGTCTCTTTAAAGTAAACTAGCATACAGGTGATCAGCGTGGACTTGGTGGGCTGAAGGGCCTGTGCTCAAGCTGTATCTTTAAAAAAACTAAATACACTGTCAAATTCTAACATTAATATGTCCAATTTTAGGTAGCTGTTCTACTAACAAACCTCACACCTCCTTTCATTTCTTCCCCTCTCTTCCTGGTGCCTGACCTAGATGCACACTGACTTCTCCTCTTCCACCTAATGTATATTCCCTCCTCTGGCTTCACATGTCTTGCCACTTTATCTCCTTATCTCACTTTTTTGTCTTTGTGTCTCTGGCCTTTGTCTAGCCATCTGCTCCAGAGAGAAGATGGATGTGCAAGTTAATGCAGCAGACTGTGTTCAGCTCACACCCGTAGATAACAACTTCATGCTGTGACAGGGAACAAGTCTGACATACTTGCTGCTGCCTCACAGCGGTAGAGACATGGGTTCAATCCTGACTATGGGTGCTGTCTGTAAGGAATTGGCACATTCTTCCCGTGACCGCGTGGGATTTCTCCAGGTGCTCCGGTTTCCTTCTACAGTCCAAAGACGTACGGGTTTGTAGGCTAATTGGCTTCGGTAAATTTGTCCCTAGTGGGCAGGATAGTGCTAGTATACAGGGTGATCACTTGTCTGTGCAGACGCAGTGGGCCGATGGGCCCGTTTCCACGTTGAATCTCTAAACTAAATATTAGTAGATTAACTCCTTCAGATACTAACCAATCAACCCCCAACTCTTGCCTGTATCCACCGATCACTTGTCAGGCTTTGTCCTGCCCCCACCTATCTTCCAGCTTCCCCCCCCCCAACTACAAACAGTCTGAAAAGTCCTGACCTGAAATATCACCTATCCACGTTCTCCAGAGATGCTGCCTGACACGCTGAGTTACTCCATCACTTTGATTATTGTTTTGTAAACCAGCATCTGCAGTTCCTCATGTCTATTCTTTTTCTTTCCTAGGAGCTTTCATTCCATATTCACAATTTACAAAGTAACGTACTAATCAAAGTCATCAGGCAACTGAACCATCCTCTCTCCAGCTAGAGTGTGGTCCTGACCTCCCATCTACCTCATTGGACACCTTTGAACCACCTTTAATCAAACTTTATCTTGCAGTAAATAATATATCCTTTATCCTGTATTTGTACACTGTGGACTGCTTGATCATAATCATGCATAATATTTTTGACAACAGGATAACACCCAATTAAAAGCTTTTCACTGTACCTCGGTACAAGTGACAATAATAAAACAAACTGCTATTCATGTAATTTGCAGACAACCATCAAATTATAACATTATCCACCTCATCCAGGTTGATACAGCGTGGAAACAGGCCCTTCGGCCCAACTCACCCATACCGACCAACATGTCCCAACTACACTTGTCCCACTTGCCTGTGTTTGGCCCATATCTCTCTAAACCGCTCCTATTCATGTATTTGTTATGTATTCATGATTTGGACAAGGGAATTGAAGGCTTTGTGGCAAGGTTTGCGGATGATACGAAAATAGGTGGGGCAAGTAGTGTAGAGAAAGCAGGGACTTTGCAGAAGGGGGAGGAGGGGGAGGGGGGTACGTGTCAAAATGATTACTCCATTACTGGCTGTTCATGCTGTGCTTTGACTGGGGAATTCTGATAAATCATTCCATAATAGTCAGAGAGAGCCAGAGCCATAGACACAGACAGCACAGAAACAGGCCCTTCGGCCCAACCTCTCCTTGCTGACTATATTGCCAAACCTATACTGGCCACATCTACACACATCTCTCTAATTCTCTCCTATCCATATACCTATCCAAATGTATTTTAAATGTTGTTATATTACTTGCCTCAACTATCTGGCAGCTTGTTCTATACACCCACAACCCTCAGACTGAAACAGTTATCCTTCAGGTTCCTATTTAATCATTCACCCGTCACCTTAAACCTACAGTATGTCCTCTGGTTCTTGATACTCTGGATAAAAGACTTTGTATCCACCCTATCTATTCCCCTCACCACTATCATAACTGCTTCCACCACCACCATCCCCAGCACCGCATTCCATGTTTCAGGTGCAAAAAAATTGTTCCCATCATCTTTAAACTTTGCCCCTCTCACCTTAAAGCCATGTCCTCTAGTCTTTGGAAATACAAGAAACAGAAAAATGTTGATGCTGGAAATGAAATAAACACAAAATGCAAATCAGGACTGACAGACTGACGTGAACGCTAACTGTGTCGTTCCCGCCACAAATGCTGCTGGTCTTGCTTTGTGATGCGAACGTTTCTCAGTTATTTCCCACTTAAAGTAACAGCCTAGTTGTGGAGCTGTCCAGCACTTTGGTGCTGAAGTTAGGTCCCACACACATGTACTCTCTTCCCTACTCTGAAGATGCGTATATGTAGAGGTGTTGTGATGTGGAGAGATAAAGAACAATGAATGAAATATATGCAAAAAAGTTATGATGATAAAGGAAACATGCCATTGTAAGCTGTTTGTTGGGTGAAAATGAGAAGTTAGTGCGACTTGGATGGGGGAGGGATAGAGAGAGAGGGAATGCCGGGGCTACCTGAAGTGAGATAAATCCATATTCATACCACTGGGCTGTAAGCTGCCCCAGCGAAATATGAGATGCTGTTCCTCCAATTTGCATTTAGCCTCACGCTGACAATGGAGCAGACCGAGGACAGAATGGTCTGTGTAGGAATGGGAAGGAGAATTAGTGTCCAGCAACAGGGAGATCAGGTAGGTTCAGGTGGGCTGAACGAAGGTGTTTCACGAAGCGATCGCCCAGTCTGCGTTTGGTCTTGTCAATGTATAAGAGCCCACATCTTGTACAACGGATACAGTAGATGAGGGAAGAGGTGCAAGTGAACCTCTGCCTAACCTGAAAGGACTGTCAGAGTCCCTGGACAGAGTCGAGGGAGCAGGTATAATGACAGGTGTTGCATCTTCTGCGGTTGGGAAGGTACCTGGGGAGATGGTGGGAGGGATGAATTAACCAGGAAGTTGCAGAGGGAACGGTCTCTGCAGAAGGCGGAAAGGGGTGGAAACGGAAATGATTTCTACGTACCTCGACTCCATCCTATCCCCCGGTCCAATCTTTCCCAATATATGTCCAAGATACCTCACATGCCCTTCATCTCTTTAATGACCTGCTTTCCACTCCCTCACCTTTACTATGGCCAGTCAGTCATTCTGCACCTCCACTCACCACCTGGAAGGCCTTAAAGCCCTCTGTTTCTTCCTTGACTGCAGAACCTCTACTAACACTCTACTCTGCCTAGCGGAGCTGGTCCTCACCCTCAACAACATTTGACTCCTCCCACTTCCTCCAAGTCCAAGGCGTAGCTATGTGCACCCGCATGGGCCCCAGCTATGCCTGCCTCTTTGTAGGGTACGTTGAACAATCCCTGTTCCAGGCTTACACTTGCCCTATTCCTGAACTCTATCTCCGTTACATTGATGACTGCATCGGTGCTACCCAATGCACCCATGCAGAAATAATGGACTTCATCAACTTCACCACCAGTTTTCATCCTGCACTCAAATATACTTGGACCATCTCCGACACCACCCTCCCCTTTCTTGATCTCATAGTCTCCATCACAAGAAATAGACTATTGCCTGATGTCTATTAGAAACCCACTGACTTCCACAACTATCTCGACTACACTCTTTCCCACCCTGCTTCCTGCAAACACTATCCCCTACACCCAATTGCTCCGTCTAAGCCAACATCTGTGCCCAAGATGAGGTGTTCCATACTAGAACATCCGAGATGTCCTCATTCTTTAGGGAACGGGGTTCCTCTCTCCCATCATAAATGAGGCCCTCACTCAATACCCCGCAGCTCCACTCTTTCTCCCCCTCCCGCTAGTTGCAACAGAGACAGAGCCACTCTAGTCCTTACCTTCCACCCTATCAACCATCGTGCACAACACATAATCCTCTGAAATTTCCGTCACCTCCAACGGGATCCCACCACTGGCCACATTTTCCCATTTCCACCCCTATCCGCGTTCCGCAGAGACCGTTCCCTCAGCAACTTGCTGGTTAACTAATCTCTTCCCACCCAAACCTCTCCCTCCCCAGGTACCTTCCCCTGCAACTGCAGAAGATGCAACATCTGTCGTTATATCTCCTCCCTCGACTCTGTCCAGGGACCCCAACAATCCTTTCAGGTTAGGCTGAGGTTAATTTGCACCTTCTCCAACTTCACCTACTGCATCCGTTGTTCAAGATGTGGACTCTTATACATCGGCGAGACCAAACACAGACTGGGCAATCCTTTCGTGGAACACCTTCGCTCAGCCCACCTGAACGAACCTGATCTCCCGGTTGTTGGACACTTTAAATATCCAGTTTTGACATAACATTTTCCTACACTGCATCAGTGACCACACTCTAAACTATGATCTTCAAAGCCCTAACTGTGACTTTGTGCTCTACACAAGTTCTATTAACATTTCAAACCTTTATCTGACCTATAATTGCATATTGTTCCGACAGTGGTCCAGTTAATGTATTTGCATATCAGACAACTCACTGAAAGAAACACAAATACATTGGCCTAGCCTCTGTGCAAACACAAAATTAGTGCAAAACATAATCGAAAAAAAGTCAAACAACATAGTCCAAGCTCATGTGTGTCTGTGGTAGGATTAGGGTCAATTCAGGAACCGGACGAGTGCAGGAAAGAGCTTTTTCTAAACCTGGTGGTGTGGGACTTTAGGTTTATTTTCCTCCTACCTGATGGTAGCAGTGAGAAGAGGACACGGTCCAGATGGTAGCAATCCTTGATGATGGATGCCACCATCTTATGCAAACAGTGTTTCAATTGGTTGTTAAACTGGAGAAACAAGGAACTGCAGATGCTAGTTTACAAAAAAAGACAAACGTGCTGGAGTAACTCAGCAGGTCAGGCAGCATCTCTAGAAAACATGGATAGGTGACGTCTTGGAACGGGACCCTTCGTCAGACTCAAAAACATCACCTATCCATGTTCTCCAAAGGTCAATGGTTCAATGTTTTGCCACCATTTATTGTCATGCTGCGCGAACCGTGAAATTATTTTTCTTACAAACAGTCTAGTAGACTATTGCCATACCTCCAATCCTCGATTAGCAAATGTACAGAAATAGTTTACAAGAGGCCGTCTGCAAGAGGGTGCCATGTTTTGGTGCCATTTTCAAAGTCCACACTATAGTTTGTTAGAGCAGTGCCTGTTCCAGGCAAGTCCCAGGCCGTTGTGGGCCTCCAGCCATCTCCTTCCTTGAACACCATGCCCCGCCTCACACCGCTCCCCCTTCCCAATCTCTGGATCTGCCTGATCCGCGCTCAGCTGTTTGTGTCTTTTAAAGGAAGGCGGGAGAAATGGGTCTTGTTCTAGAATTAAATTAGAGTATGGCATGCTAGTGTATAACGCATCCCAGCATAGATGATGTCAA